>NC_081563.1:40359841-40452877 GCF_022355385.1 Mustela nigripes | reverse complement strand
TTCTTTTAACCAGACTCGCATTTTTCCTCTCCCTCCAGCCTGCCGCAGCGGGAATGCCCAGTTTGTTACAGATGGAATAAAATAAAGCATTTCTTTAGCAAGGATCCGCCCCCTCCCGCCTCTCCTTTCGGGAAGGCCCCTCTTTTCGGGAAGCGAGATCCCGGAGGAGGCGCCCCGGGCCAGGAGAGCCCCTCCGACCCCTGTAGCGGAGCCTGGCTCCGGGGGTTAGACCCCAGAGCGCTGCTCGCCTGCCAGCGCCTCGCCGGTAGCTCGTGGCCGTAGCGGGACCCTCCGCCGCCCCGCACGCGGGCGAGTCAGAGCCCGGAGGCCTGAACCGGCTTGGGGCGCTGCTGAGCTGTCCCTCGCCCCTGTCCCTTGCCGGGAGCCAGAGATGCTCACGTGGACCTAGAATTGTAGCGGGTATTGAGGAGGCTAATAGCAGGCCGCGCAGGAAACTCCGCCAGGGCTGGCAGTGTCCACAGCCCCAAGCCCCTTGAGCCTTGGACTCGCTCAAGCTCTCACAGCTGCTATCTGTCCCTTGAGTGCCTACTGTGGACTCCGTTGCTTTACACGCGATGTGCTTCTGTCCTCAGACCTACTACCCTCATCATTAGGCTTCATGGACAGAGAAGGGTCAGGGAGGCTCAGAGGGGGTGACTTGTCCAGGGTCACATTGCCAGTTCAGCCACGAACCAGGATTCTCGCCCAGGCTGGTCTGGCTTCAAAGCCTGGACTAGACCTGCAATACCTCCCACCCTTCTCTCCAGAGGAAGACAGGCCAGCCTGTGTTTGCACCAGTCAGCCGGGCCCTCCAGGAAGTGAGTCAGCACAGGGGCCACACTTCCACCCTGGATCCTGAGTGGAGAGTCAGGAGCCACCGGCAAACCCCAAAAGATGTCAGCTGACAAAACACAATGCGATCAGGATATGGACCTGGCCTCCTGACCTGGGGAGATTAACAGGACATTGTTCTTCTTTCTTGGAAGTAGCTTTAAAACTTCGAACTAGGGGCACTGGGGTGGCTCAGCAGCTGACTCTTGGTTTCTCCTCAGGCGGTGATTTCATGGGTCATAGAATTGAGCCCCAGGTTGGGCTCCTGCTCAGAGGGGAGTCTGCTGGAGATTCTTTCCTTCTGCCCCCCCCCCTCTCCTGCTTGCTAGCACAGGTGTTCTCTCTCTCAAATAAATAATAAATCTGAAAAACAAAAAACCCTAAAAACTTCCAACTAGCTTAGGGGCACCTGGAGAGTTCAGTCAGTAGAGCTTGGGACTCTTGATGTCCTGGTCATGAGTTTGAGACCCATGTTGGGGGTAGAATTTATTTTAAAAATTAATAAATAAAATTAATTTAAAACAAATTTTTAGGAGTGTCTGGGGGTCTCAGTTGGTTAAGCGTCCACCTTTGGCTCAGGTCAGGTCCTGGGAGGGAGCTCCTACTCAGTGGGGAGTCTGCCTTTTCCCCTCCTTCTGTCCCTCACCCCCTTGTGCTCTCTCTCTCTCTCAGATGAATAAATAAATAAGGATTTTGTTTTATATATCTGAGAGAGGGAGAGAGCACACGAGCAGGGGGAGGACAGAGGGAGAGGGAGAAAAAAAAATCCCAAGTGGACCCACACTGAGCATGCCAAGGACATGGGGCTCTATCCCAGGATTCAGAGATCATGACCCGAGCCTAAGGCAGACACTTAACTGCTTAACCGACTGAGCCAATCAGGTGCCCCTATTTTTTTAAAAAAGTATTCCAACCAGGGGCACCTGGGTGGTTCAGTGGGTTGGGCTCCAGTTGTGATCCCAGGGTCGTGAGATAGAGCTCTGCGTCGTCGGGCTTTCTGCTCTGCGGGGAGCCTGCTTCCTCCTCTTTCTCTCTGCCTGCATCTCTGCCTACCTGTGATCTCTGTCTGTCAAATAAATAAAAAAAAAACTTTAAAAAAAATAAAAAATAAAAAATAAAATCTTTAAAAAAATAATTCCAACCAGCTTGAATTTCACTGAGGCCTACTGATAGGGCTTGGAGGAAGGGAAGCAGTTCAAAGCTTGGTACTACCTCTTTCTATCTGAACCATGCTAGGCAACCACACTTCACTGAGCAGTGCTCAGAAACCACCCCCCCCTCTGTCAACTGTCCTCTTGCCAACTGCTCACCCTGCACACTCAGTTGAAATATTGGTCCCCTGCAACATGCAGCAATCCCTGTCCCCCTCCTCTGTAGTTCCCAGGTGCTCTGGGCATCAAGGCTACTAGGCCATCTGATCTACAGCCTCCATGGGAAAACTTTTCAACCACACCCCACAAGGAAAGGTGGAATTGTACCCATGCGCAACCTAATTTGCCTCTGGCCCACTTCCCAACAGTTGCCCCCTGCCAGCACCTGGCTAGACATAGTCTTCCCAGAGCATTCTCATTTTCTACATTTTTAGGGAAAATATATAGCAAGATGAACAAAGCATACGCATAATGAGTTTTGGCATATACAAACACCCATGTAAACCTATATCCTACCAAGATATAAAACACTTCTGTCCCCCTGAAAAGTTCTCTTGCCATCACTTTTTATCATCTGCTACATGCATGCCTCTTCTATCACACTGCTGGCTTCCTCAGCCCAGGAGCTACATCAGATTATTCTTGTGAAATGAAGAGTCCAAGGGCAGGCCACACCAACATGAAGGTCATATTGAGTTAAAAAGCAATCAAAACCCAGCAGATTCAGGAAAAGCTCTTTACCCCCTTCCCCTCCCAAATGCCTAAAAGAATTTAGGTTCAGGACCTGTTCCAGGAAGACAGCTATCACCATCAACAACATTATACTGTGAACTAGGTATGGTAGACTGGAAGGAACTTAGCCTGGGCCCATTTGATCAAAGTCCTCTCTGTCCCGTTTTTTCTGAGTGGCCTAGAAAACATTTGTTGACCAAACATTTACTCTTTTTCATCCTCCTGTGAGTTGCATTCTTTCCCTTTGAAGTCCCAGAACACTACCCCCTTCTTAATTCAGAATGACAACTAGATCTCATTTTGCCTGACTGTCCTTGGAATCTCCAAGTCTGTGTAGGTTCGCCATATGTACACTATTAAATTAGACTTTCTCCTGTTAATCTGTCTCACATCAATTTAATTCTTAGTCCAGCTGGAAGGACCTTGAAGAGAACAAGAAATACTTGCTCCCCACAGATGCCAGCACTCAGCAGAGCACCTAGCAGGTAAAAAAAAATTTTTTTTACTAGATTTCTACTCTGATTAGCAGAATAGAAAGCAAAACTCCCACATTCTAGTGTGTCCCCAAGATACTTGTCACCCTGGGAAAGTCACTTAAAACTTTTGAGCCACAGGGCGCCTGGGTGGCTCAGTGGGTTAAAGCCTCTGCCTTCAACTCGGGTCGTGATCTCGGGGTCCTGGGATCGAGTCCTGCATTGGGCTCTCTGCTCGGCGGGGAGCCTGCTTCCTCCTCTCTCTGCCTGCCTCTCTGCCTACTTGTGATCTGTCTCTGTCAAATAAATAAATAAAATTTTAAAAATTAAAAAAAAAAAACACTTTTGAGCCACAGATTCCTCTCACCGTCATCCTACCTTGGGGTATTGTGGGCATGCAGTGAGATGATCCTTGGGAAGCTCTTTGAAAAAAATAAAGGCCTGGACACATGCAAGGTGCTATTACCATTATTATTAATAAATTACTTCTAGGACAAACATCTGGCTGAAAAAACACCAGGAGAGAGAGACATCTGACATTGACTTCTGAATTTGGCTGCTTGGTCTCTGGCCAAGGTCTGGAGCCATCCAAGATGGCCAGCTCTCTGCTTCTGTGTCCATGGACCCAGGTTTATGAATTGGTTTCCAGGGCTAAGGATTTCTTGAAATTGGAAAAGAGTTTCCCTAATGGAGCTCCCAACCTGGCTTCTAACTACCTTGTTGTATGATCCTCCCTGAGTCTATTTCCCATGTATAAAATGCAGACACCAGCAAAGCAGTCCCTTCTGGGTCCTGAACTGCAATCTAGAGGCACAGGTCAGGCTGAGCTGTCGTATTTTCTCAGCCTGGGAAGCTGGCAGGGATCAGTTGTAACACTTAAAAATTCCAACATCAAATTCCCCAAAATATTCCTTTGAAGGCATTGACTCAGAATGCATCTACCCTTTAAATTTGATCTGTAATGAATTTTTCTAGATCATTTCAACCAGCTCTGAGGAATGGCCAGGGGTGTGGACCGCCATATTTTCTGAATAAACCTTTTGGGTGCTCAGAGACATTCTGGGCAGTGACATGGTGGAATTTCTTGGTGACCTCTGGGAAAGTGGGACTCTTCCAGTCCAGCAAGAATGGGGCAGGAGGAGCTCCAGTGGTGCACGGTGGTGACAAGAAGGGCACTGGGTGACAGGGGCAGGAGGAAGGGCTGGTTTATCCACTCAAAGCCAGGGTCACACTGGGTCTTCAATACCACTGTAAGCTCATGATAAAGGCTAACAATCTTGGGGTGCCTGGGTGGCTCAGTGGGTTAGGCCTCTGCCTTTGGCTCAGGCCATGATCTCAGGGTCCTGGGATTGAGTCCCGCATCAGGCTCTCTGCTCAGTGGGGAGCCTGCTTCCCCCTCTCTCTCTGCCTGCCTCTCTGCCTATTTGTGATCTCTCTCTCTCTCTATCAAACAAATAAAATCTTAAAAAAAAAAGAAAGAGCTAACAATCTTGAGTGCTGGCACTATATGCCAGGTGTTGTCCTTTATTCGATTTTTTTCCCTTTAATCTTCCCGTTTATTCTCTAAGGTAGATGATTTTATTATCCCCATTTTGCAGATGAAGAAATGGAGGCCAAATGAGGTAAAACCAAACCAAAAAACTTGCCGCTTAGTGAGCGGCAGAGGGTGGATTAGGAGCCTGGTGGTGAGGCCATCCCAACCCTCAGAGCACACAGGCTCCTGAGGTGAAGCTGGGCTGAATCAGGGACCCCTTCCTCCCCACCAGGCCCTGTCCTCCCTCCTTCCCCAGGGCCCACCCTTCTCGCAGCATCAAATGTTAGATGGGAGCCCTTTCACTTGTAATAAGCTACTTCTGTTCACCCTCCAGATACTTGGCTTTAAAGAAAAGAAGTTGTATTTTGCGATAATTGTAGACTCACAAGAAGTTGCAAAAAACAGTATGGAGTACTGCTACCTGCTACCTATGCTAAGTAGGGCGCCTGGGTGGCTCAGTTGGTCAAGCGACTGCCTTCGGCTCAGGTCATGATCCCGGAGTCCCAGGATTGAGTCCCGCATCGGGCTCCCGGCTCCATGGGGAGTCTGCTTGTCCCTCTGACCTTCTCCCCTCTCATGCTCTCTCTCTCTCTCACTCTCTCTCTCAAATAAATAAATAAAAATCTTTAAACAAAAAACAAACAAAAAAACCACATTATGCTAAGTGAAAGAATCTCATCACAAAAGAACACATATCATATGATTCCATGAAATGTCCAGCACAGGCAAATCTGTAGAAATAAATAGATGAATGGTTGTCTGGGGCTGAAAGAGATAAAAAGGTGGGGTTTAGGGAGTGGCTGCTAATAGGGAGGAGTTTCCTTTTGGGGTGATGAAAATGTTCTGAAATTAGATAGTGATGGTAGTTGCACAAGTCTGTGAAAACACTGAAAAACACTGAATTGTACAGTCAATAAAGCAGTCAACAAACAAACACTCAAAGAGCTTTGTAACTTTTGAGCAGTAAGGCCATCCCTGACTCATTTGCACCCGACTTAAAAAATATATTATAGACAGGGCCCATGTTTCTACCACCCAGCTTCTCTTGATGGAGAGATCTTACATGAGTGTACCTTCCCTTTTAAAGTGAGGGTCCTAAAGGACCAGAGCCTTTTCTCCAGGGTCTCAAGTTCAAATTCTGAGGATGGTAACCCCTTACAATGCCCTGTACTTTAGAGTTTACAAAACAGTCTCATCCCCGGATGGTAACTAAATGATAATGATACTTCCCTAATATATGGAACTGTCACTATGTTGTACCTGAGACTAATATCATATTGTATTTCACCTACTTCAATAAAAAACAATAATAATAACCCGCCCCAAAACCCTATTTATGTAATCCTCAAAGGAAACCTGTGGGCCAAGATTGTCCCATTTCTTGCTTTTCCTCCTCAGGAGAAACGTCCTTCCTCCCTGATCTCCCTCTCTAGGGTTGATCTGTCAACCCTGGTCAGCTCTAATGTGCTCAGTCTGTCCTGAGCGAATCTGTTCATCATTTCGAGACATCATTGATCACAGACTCTTAAGAACTGAAAGGGCAGGGGCCCTTGGGTGGCTCAGTGGGTTGAGCTTCTGCCTTTTGCTCTGATCATGATCTCAGGGTCTTGGGATCTAGCCCCGCATCAGGCTCTCTGTCCAGCAGGAAGCCTGCTCCCCCCCCCCCCCCCGCCCCGCCTGCCTCTCTGCCTACTTTTCAAAGAAATAAAATCTTAAAAAAAAAACAAAAACAAAAACTGAAAGGTCCCCGGACCCTCCCCTTGCCCGGAATGGCCCACAGGCCTCGGCTGGGCCTCCGAGGCCAAGTTCTCACTCTGGCCTTTCCTCTCCCACGTTTACACTGCGGCCTGGCTCCGCCTGAAACCAGGGCAGATGGCAGCCAGAGCACGCAACTCTTCGTGCCTCAATTTGCCCACCTAGAGGCTGGTATTTCAGGTGCCGCTGAGGCGGTGGGCCGGCTGCAAAAAGGGACACCAGAAGCCCGACCGGAGCTGCTACTCCGGGTCTACTGTGCAGATCCAGGCCAAAGAGGAATAGGATGGCACTAGCTGGGCTCAGCTCCCGTGGGACACTCTCCGCCCACCCGACCTACACAGGCGCGAATCCGCACCCGAACTACAAGTCCCAGTAGGAGTGGGCCACGGGGCGGGTCCTCGGGAGCAGTGGCCTGCGACCTCAGTGCCAACCCCAGGTCCAGTAGGCCCTCGGGCAGGAGGTCACGAGGACCGGGACGCCACAGTGGACCTCTGGACACAGACACACCCACGCACAGGCCGTGCTAGCTCCGCCCCCAGGAACTACAAATCCCAGCAAGCAGTGGGTTGCGGGGCGGGGCCTCAGAGACAGGGACGCTCAGGACCGGAAGAATGTAGCGAGAGGTGGGACCCTCATCCCGGAATGGGGGCTTCCCTGATACAGAGAAGAGGGTCTTCTCTCCCCGCCAGCCGGGCTCCCCGCCCCTGCACACACTGCTCGACTGCGGGGCCGCCGATCCGAGCCCTCCGTTTCCGGGGACCGGAGCCCTGGCCCGCCTCCCACCCTACCGCGGCCTGGGCTGCTGGGGAAAGGGGATGGTTGTTTGGGGTTTGGCCCCTCCGCTGTGGAAAGATGCAGAGTACTCCTCCCTGACCTCTTCTCCTTAGCGTGGAGCGAACGCCTCTTCCCAGGAGGGAGGGGCAGCCGGGACCCTGGGGCGGGACTAAGCTTGTTAGGGTCCTTGTATGGCCTGCAGGTCTCCTTGAGAAGCTCGCAGAAGGCCTGGGTTCTCAGCCCCTGGGATATGTGTCCGGGCGTTCGGGCCACGGTGTCGGACCGCTGTCAGCGTCTTGCGCCCAGGCATCAACTTTACAGGACAGACCCTGATAAGGCTGAGAGGCTGCCAGGAAGTTAGAAGCTGGGCATTCTCCTTCAGTATGCTCTGTCTCAAAATGCTCTGCTCACAGCTCAGGGTCAGCGCCAGACTCTTGTCTAACTTCCAGATTACTCAGGGATCCTCTGAGATGTTACAGAAGAGACTTACCCAATCCTTTAAATGCAAGTCAGGAACTCAGTCCAGTCTGCTCAGTGGTATGAGCTGTGGGGAGGCCCCACTTCATCCACCCTCCAGGACCAGGACAGTCTCTCTCCAGAGGCTTCTTCTCAGCTGATTTCTGGCTCCCAAGTGGGGATTCAGGTTACACCTGTATCGGGAGCAGTGACACCACAGTGGCCAGCAATATATTGGACTTTATGTCTCCAACCCTATTTTCAGCTTATACACTTTCTGATCTGATCATGTACTGCTGTGTCCCTGATCATCAAGGTTGATAGGAAAATACCTGGTTTGTGACGGTATAGTCATGACCCTGTGATACAGTGAGATTTTATTCTTCTGTACTTAGGTCGAGACCAGCTGTTTCCTAGAAATATTCCATTTATTTTTGGTACAGTTAGAAACAAATTCAGAAATGATATTCAAAGTAAATCACCCAGGTTCCCTTGGTAGCAGGAGTGGGGGTCATATTAACTAGTCAGGTGGTCTTTAAGCATACCCATTTCTGTCTGGGACGTTCTCAAACTCTTGATTTTCCAAGTACTTTGGTTGAGACAATCAACCTTTTGTTGAATAGTCCTCTGTGCCAAGAGATGAGCGATAGATACTATAGAAACTTGGAGACAGCTTTGCTCCAGGCCCTGGACTCTCTAATAAAGGCCCATTCTCTCCTGTAACAGGGAATTCTGCATTCCAGGACTGAGCACTGGACTCTTGAACCAGTTAGAGCCTGTGTCACTTGGCCGGGTTGTGCCAAAAGCTGTTTAATGCCTATCCCTGCTTCCTGATGATCCAGCTGACAGGATGCAGGTAAAGTCACAGGGCAGTGTTAATTAGGTCATTACAGGGAATGTGGCTAAGGATAAGGTGCACCAGAATTTGGGTTCTTTCCCTTCAGGGTCATGGGAGCAATTCAGAACCATACACAGTCTATACTGGGAAGGACCTGCACCTGTGCTGGATGGAGTTATCCTCAACACATGAATGTTTTAAATAAAAGTTTGTTAAAACCGTCATTTAAAATCATAAACAAAGGGGCACCTAGCTGGCTTAGTTAGTAGAGCATGTGACTCCTGATCTTGGGGGTTGTAGGTTCTCGCCCAGCAATGGTTGTAAAGATCACTAAAAAATAAAAACTTAACAAATTCATAAACAGAAACTCGTTTTAATAACACTTTCCATCTTATTTGTGCATATTTTTAAAATCTTTCATTTGTATAGGCCTCACAAATTTGTGCCCATTTTCAAAGCAGGGTCCTTGCATCACTAGCAGGTGGTAAACCTTTGTCGGTGGTCCTGCAGGCCACGCCCCTTCCTGTCATCCTGGAGATGAGGACAGGCCGACACGCTTCTCTTTACCACCAGGGGACGCCCTTTCCCGTAGAAAGACTGCTGTGGTCCCGGTGGCCGACAAGGTCGGGATGGGGGAATGAGGGCCTTAGTACTGGCCTATGATACGATTGGATGGCCTTGGCCCAAGGCCCAGCATCCATCCCTGCTTGAGTCTCAATTTTTCCGTCGGTAAAGGCGAGGAGGGTGATCTCAGAGCCCTCCACGCCCATCAAAGGAAGGATGTGGAATGGTGACACATCCGTTAGGGGCAGTGCCTGGTCTCTCCGAAGGGGGAGGTAAAAGGCCTGGCTGGTTTTCCATAACCTCTCTCCGCTCACCAGTCCTAGGAGGGAGGAACTAGCAAGCAACGGGAATAGCAGATATCTGGCTCTCTGGCTTTGGGCTGAAGAGGGAAACCTAAGTTGGGCCATATTACATCCGTCCAGGGAGATGGGGGAGTGGGGGAATGAGGGATTGGAGCACAGGGGGAGGGGGATAGGTGCCCCCACCACACAGACACGCTCTCTGGAAGTTAAATAGAGGAAAGGACCCAGTAGGGTAAGGGCACAGAGAAGATTTCCACAGTAATCCATCTGCATTCAGGGAAGAGTTGTTAGCAGGTAGGACACTGTGCTCAGCCTAGGCCTAGTGCCTGATGTCCAGTGGGCAGTAAAGGAACAACCTATAGCCTTTCAGAAGAGAGACACCAGAGATGTTTGCAGAGACGCAGGCTTTTTTAAAATTCTTATTTATTTGTTACCTTTCTTTGTAGAATGTAGGCTCCAGCGGGCACGGATTTTTTTCTGCCATTCTGTGCAGTATTTCCGGTGCCCAGGCCAATGCCTAGCATTTAGTAGGTGCACACAGAGAAGCAGGCTTCAAGGGATATTTGAATATGCAGCAACAACTATTTGTTAAGAGCTGGCTCTGTGCCAGGCTTTGGGCTGGGCACTTGGAATTGGGCCTTGAACTGAACAGACACAGTCACTACCCATGGAGAGTGCTTACAGTCAAGTGGGAGTCCACAGTCTAGCTCTGAAGTAAAGCCCTAGATTTAATGATGGTGGGAGCCACAAGAGAGAGTGTGTTGTGGGGAGAGACAGTTGGCCCTGGTCTGGGACCTCGCCTGAGGGTCACAGAAGCTGTGGCCTGAAGGAGGAGGGAGGAGATGGGCCAGAGTGTTCTAGCAAAAGCATGGCAGGTGTGTAACCTCTAGAAAAGGAGCCTGCTTGGGCCACCTGGGTGGCTCAGTGGGTTAAAGCCTCTGCCTTTGGCTTGGGTCATGACCTCAGGGTCCTGGGATCCAGCCGCACATCTAAAAAGGGCTCCTTTTCTAGCTTGAGGCTAGAAAGGGATGAAGGAAGCCATCTAACATTGTAAATGTTTGCAACTACCCTGTCCCCGGTCACCTTCCCCAGGCTTCCCGAATCCTGGGACATCTCCGCAGTTCTCTAAAACCAGGTGCTCCTTCTAGAATCTGGGCAGTGGCTAACAGATCAAGTTTAAAGGTAGCTAAAGCAGCTGTGGTGATCTGCATTATCAGGCCCAAGTGGAAGGGAGAGGGCTGGTGTCCGGGGAAGGGGAATGTGCTTCCACCATCTGTGAAGAGAGTCTTGTCACTTGCAGAGCTGAGTAAAGTCGCTGGAGGGTGGGGGGGGCGTAAAATGTTTTTGAAGTATTACATACATAGAGAAGAGTCCTTTTTCTTTTTTTCCTGTGTTTTGCTGTACATGAAGAGTACCCTCCCTTGGTTTTATTCTCTAAGGACTCGGTAGAGATTTAAATTTCTTCCAACTGAAATTTCCTTCAGTCAACAGGATGCAGAGGGACAACACCCCTCCTGTTGTCACGTCAGAGAGAAGGCAAGTGTGAGTCCGTGGAGAACGTGGAGAGGCTGGGGCAGGAAGAGCAGATAGGGGCCTGACCTCCTTACAAGGCAACAAGAAGCATTTGGCTCTTTCTTTCAAGGAGCCATGGGGCGTCCCTCCCAGGTTTAGGCAGAGCTGTGACACAGCAAATTCTGCTATGAGCAAAGGCTCCGGAAGAGGGAAGGGCAGGGTGTGTGGGACAGAGGCGTGCCAAGCATGGGCAGAAGCAGGGTGCTAGCGGCTCGTGCTCTTTGCCCTGGAGACCCAGAAAGCTGGCATCGACCGTCAGCCCCCACCCTAACCCTTGGGAAATCTGAGGGAAACTAGAAAAAAAAACACAGACCTACTACACACCAAGCTCTGTATCACTTTTAGGGAGTGAGAGGGCGGGTCCCTGACCTTCGCTTTAACCCAACCTCAGAGTTCCACTGGCCTCAGGCTCCACCTGCTCAGGTAGAAATATCTTGAGGACTCCATCTCTATGACTCCTCATAGGACATTGTTTGCCACTTGCAAGGCTCCCCTCTCCCGCCCTGTATGTTCAGGCCATCCCATGCCTCGGTCTCACCTTTCCAGGAGACGCCCACATCTGGCCTCACTGTTTGGACTTCTGCAGTTTCAACTCTAGAGTTCTCAAGTGAAAGTAAGACAAGCCCACCCTAGCTAGTTTAGGCTGAAAAATAAGTATTAAAAATATTCTGTAGCTCATAGTAGCTCTGGGAGGACCAGAGAAACTCCCAGGAATCATGTCCCAAAGGTCACGGCCTAGCTGGCCCGGTGGAGGCACCTTTGTGCACAGATACCACGCTTTGCCAGCACCGCTAACCTGGGCCCTGGTAGTGGCACTAGCTTCTCAATCTCCGGACTCTGGAAATAGGACACAGCTGTCATCCCCTCCCCAGGCTGGGTTCCTCTTGGTGCCTGCTTTGGATACAAAGTTTGACATGGGGGCCTGTCGCTGGCCAAATGCTTGCACCTCAGCTTCAAGGAAGGCTGGGAAGGCCTCAAGGGGCTCCTATGGCTGGATCTAGGATTTGGAAGATGGAGAATGCCCCCAGTGCAGGACACGCTCCCCAGTCAGAAGGAATGGCACACATCACCTTCCATTCTCTGGGAGTCCAGTCACCCCCATCTCAGGGCTCCTGCCCTCATCCCTGAGACCTCAGGCCACAGCCTGCTTACCTTCCTCCTCCGGGTCCTCAGGAACCATGCCCTCCTCCTCACAGTGCTTCCTACTTGGCCACACCAAGGATCCCACCACCTGCCCTGTCTGCTGGACAACCTCATCAGGCACCACACCACTGTCTCAGGAAAGCTGGTATTTATTGTGCGGCTGCTGTGTGTTTCTTGGGCTCTCCCCTCATTTGACCCTCAGAAGCTCCCCCGCCAAGAGGACTGCCCACAGACATCTCCATTTACACAAGAGGAAACCAAAACGCAGAGATTGGACATCTCCTCGGGTGTGCCCTCTCCATCACTCGGAGGGGCCCCCTGAAAGCAAGGTCTGTGTCACATTCTTTCTCTGCTGGGGACCACTGTGTTCTGAACGAGCAAAAGTCCATATGGGATTCTAAACATGTCCTAGAAGTCACATGTTCTCAGACCGTTTCCTGTAAAGCAGCATTTCCCAAAACTGATCATAAAATTGACCAAGGATGTTTGTTAAAAATAATATAAAGTCCTGGGGCACCTAGGTGGCTCAGTCAGTTAAGTGTCCCACTCTTAGTTTTGGGTCATGATCTCAAGGGTCATGAGATCAAGCCCTGCGTTGGGTTCCCCACTAAGCTCAGAGTCCACTTCTCTCCCTCTCCCTCTTGTCCCTCCCCACTGCTTACACGTGTGTCCTCTCTCTCTCTCAAGGAAATAAATCTTTAAAATAATAATGTAGAATCCCAATTCCCTCCTGGAGTAGCCAGTCCTTAAGATTTCAGGGAACGCTCTGCCAGCCACTCTCCATGCTTAACGTGCGCGTGGGTATGCACATGATCTCTCTCTCTCTCTCTCTCAAAAAAACCCCAAAAAACAAAAACAAAAAACTCAGGGAAGATCTGGGAACAAGGGCTTTTAACAAGCTCTCCAGCGATGCTTGTGATCATGCAAATAGGAGGGACACGGCCCTAGAGAGCTTTGGGTGGATTTAGACTACCCTGGGCCTGCAGATTACAGTCTGTTCCCATTGGAGATCAGCTCCTGAAGCCCAGCAAACGTGGAGAATCACTGAGTGCTGGGAAAGGGCCTTAAAACAGGTGCTCGAGGGCTACCAGACCATGGAGACTTGCAACCAAAATGTGAGCTTCCAGCAATTCCACTTCTAGGAATTCATCCTGAGGGAAGAGCTAGGCTTCTGCACTATCCTGTGCCAGGGGAGAAAGAGGTTGTCCAACAAATCAGTCTGTGTAATTAGTAAGAAGCACAGTCCACACCCCTCAGAAGGCCGGCCAGGGTGAGACAAAGCCATGAAGCAGGCTTCCTTCCATCCTCCCCGCTTCTCCCTGATCTGTCCTGGCCCATGCCCCCACCCAGATGGCATGATTCCATCCTCTGTTCCCCGGGGGGGACACTTTCACTCACCCAGGTCTTGGAATTTGCCTATGCAAAGCCCAGAACAGGAGGGAGGTGCCGGGGCAAGGGCAGTGCTGACTGGAAACCCACTTGGTTTGGGCTTCTAGAGCAGCAGCCTCCAGCTGACTTTGACCTGCTGGCCCTGTCTCATAGGAAGTCCCTTTGGTAAGGGAGCTTGCCCCCTGCATTATGGTCCAAATGTGGAACAAAGGTCAAATGGGGAGTAGAGGTTGGGGAGGAGCCTCCTGCCCCTGACCCAGGCCTGGATGGTTTCTCTGTTCTTGTTTTCTCAGTGTTTTCCACTGTACCACTTGGGTTCCCTGGTAAGCCACCCCAGTGATTTTTCATAGCTTCCGAAGCGCCCATTGGCCCGCAGGTCCCAGAACTCATCTGGTCTTCCTCTCTGAAGGCTGTGGCCAGCTCCAACAGTGGGGTTTCCTCTCTAGGGTCCTAGCCATGTGGCTTCCCAAGATGTAAGCACCTGGCTTTCACTTCTCCTTTCTGCCAACAGCCAAGACATCACCAAAATAACAGACACAGGAAAGTCACGGTGCACTAGAAAGGTCTTAGTTCATGGTCCTCCTCTGTGTTTCCTCAGTCCCTGGTTTTAACAAAGTCAGACCCCACGCCCTTCCCCCAACATTTCTCAGATGTTAAAGTAACAACACCTGGAGGTCATGGGCTCCTTCAGGCTTAAGGAAGGCATGTTTCCTGCTGTGTCTAATTCCATGACAGGAAAGGAGGGTAGGGACTCAACCCTAGATGAGATACAGGAGCACCTCCAGGTTGGTGCAAAGACTCTGGGTTGGGCAAACCTGGGTTGGAACCCCACCTCCCATGCTTACTAGTTGTCTGACCTTGGGAAAGCCACTCAGTTCCTCAAAGCCTCTGAGCTCTGGGCTGCATTTGCCCTTCTTCTATGCCTATGGTGAAGCCCTCACACCCCTGGGATTAGATTCGAAGACAGGCTCTTTAGGGAGATCATTAAGGTTAAATGAGGTCATAAAGGTGGAGGTCTGATTCCATGAGACTGGTTGTCCCTTTAAGAAGGGATGAGAGATGTCTCTCTCCAGGACTGCAGAGAGTCTAGGCCATGTGAGGACACGGAGAGGAGGAGACGGTCTGCAAGCGGGAAGAGACCTCTCCCCGGAAATGAATCCTAATGGCACATTGATCGTGAGCTTCTGGCCTCCAGAACAGTGAGAAAAGTCATTTCTGTTGTCGAAGGCACTGCATCTGTGGTATTCTGTGAGGAGTTCGCTCTAATAAGCTCAGTTCCCTCACAGGGGGATAAAACTAGCGTTTGCATCATGGGGCTACTGTGAGGGTCCGGCAGGAAATACGCATGCTTCTTTGGGATTTTCTATAACATCTTCATCACCTGGAACAGTATCTGGCATAGAGAGGATGTTCAATAAATATTTACTCCATGAATAAATACAGCCATCCAGAAAGGAAGCTGTCAAACTAAATACACATGCGTATTTCTGAGCTTTTCACTAACCTCCGCTTCTTTCATCATTGGTGACCTTTCACCAGGAAAGGACAGCAAGCGAAAGTGTTTAAGAAAAGTGCAAGGACAGTGTCCTATTTTCAACTGGATCTGCCCCTTAATGGCCTCTGTTCTGTGAGTTGGGAAAGGACCATTTGGCAGACCATGGGGAGAGTTGGAGCCTCTGGGAGGAGGGGGCACGGACCAGAGAGCTTCCAGGAAGCCTCTGAGCTCGGGTCCGGCCTTGTGGGCCTGAGGCCCTGGAGCAGAGGGGAGAGCCCTTCCTCCAGAGAGGCAGAGAGGCTGGAGACCGTGGACCACAGCTGTGGGAGGCCATGTGGGGAAGCTCATGGGAGCCTCATGGGGCAACTGGGTTTGGGGTTAGAGGCCACAGCAGACCCACCTTCCTGGTGCTTGTGAGATGCAAATGATGAGAATAATAGGACCTCTGTCCCCAGGCCATTTGTGGTAGAGTCTGGGCTCCCAGGGATCAGAGCTCCTTCAGCCCAGCCATGGTGAGAGTTGGTTCTGGGGCAGCAGCAGGTGCACAGATGTACCCGCCACCCCTGGCGACCCAGGATGCTTGCTAGGGAGAGGCATCCTGGCTGCACTGACTTATGCCCCCTCCCTGATTCTTTCCAGGACAAGCTCAGGGGAAGCAAGCTCCAGTGAGTACTCAGGCTCCTCTCTTTCCTCCGCCTCCTCTCTTGTCTCTCCCTCGCCGCCGCTTTTCCTGGGCACAGCCCTACTTGCCCAGGGAGACCATCCACCCACCTCCATGCCATGCGAGCACTAGGGCTCCCGCCCCACCGGCTTCACTGGGGCACCTGCTCATCCGGCTGTGCACCCACCAGGCACCAGCTCTACCCCCAGACTGTTCTTCCTGCTGCCCCGGTCCCAGGCTATTGGCGCACAACTCCAGGGGGCGCCACTCACATAGCCGTGGCTGTGAATGTCCTGGGAGCGGTGCAGGGTCTGGCCCCTCAGGCAGAGTTGACTAGAGTCTGATTGCAGGTTGGAGCCACCCGTTCCACCCCCCAGATATGTAGGTAAGTGACGGTGGCCCCCTGGGTTTCAAAACACCGACCTCACTGGCCCTGCGGCCATGTTGGACACTGGTCATGAAAGCTCCTCTGAGTCCAGTGAAGTAGCCTGAAAGGCCCACTGTAAAAACACGGATGGTTTATTCTATGGGGGAAAGAGAGGAAGTCACTGCGGGGTGGGGGGGTGCTGGAAGGTGAGGCCAGTCTCCTCAGTCCCCTGTCCAGATTCCCCAGCCTGGAACAAAGGTGCCCCCAGCCCATCTCCTTGGCCCACCCCGGGGACCAGCAGATTTGAGGTAAGTGCAGGTGCTGAGCCTGGGGTGGAGGGAGGTGGGCCACAGTGCCTACCACTGGTACTGCCCCTCTTCTGTCCCTTCTGGAAAGCCCAGGGGGGGGAGGAAGAAGATGAAGATGAATATGAGCTGCCCCCCTGTGAGGCTCTGCCGTTCAGTCTCGCCCCAGCCCACCTTCCTGACACCGAGGAGGACTCTGTGTACTTGGGTAAGGGCTGGGCATTTGAGGCAGGGGGTTGGGTGGTCAGGCAGGACAGAGGTCCCCATGAGGAAGGAGGGCACAGGCCTTGCCTCTTCTCCCTTTGTCTGGGCTGGGACGGCAAGGGGAGGCCTCAGCCGGCAGCTGCGGAAGCTTCTGGGCTGGGCAGAGAGAGGGAAGGATGAAGGAAAGGCGGAGGGAGGAGGGAGAAAGGCAAGAGGAAGAGTGGGAAGGGGAGAGGAGGCTGGAGGGGCACGGTAACCAAGGCAACAGTGGGAGAGCAGGAGGCCCGACAAGGTCCCTGGGGCTTCCTCTGAGATCCCTCATTTCTCAGAGCAAGGGTAGGGGTGCCAGGAGAGCCTGGCTGCTGCTGGCCTCCCACCCCCAGAGCTCCTCCACGAGGCCAGGTGGGGGCAGCAAAGCTGGCCGCCTCCAGTTGCCATGGAGACGGGGCTGTGGGGAAGCCAGTGAGGGGGAGAAGGGGAGGAAACAGAGGCTAGGTGGGGGGTGGGAGGAAAATTGGAAACCTATGTGGGAGGAACCCACCGACCCACAATGCCTGGGGCCTTTTCCAGATCACGCTGGCCCCGTGGGCGCATCCAAGTCACCACCACCGCAGCCCCAGGCCACAACGGTGAACAGTACCCTCCCCCAAGCCCCTCCTTCCCCACCCACCCGACCCGGCTACCCTTTCCCAGGGTGTAAATCTAAGAGGCATCTCATTTGCAAGATTTCCCCCATATTTGCATTCAAGAGGCCCCTGAGGGTGCCTGGATGGCTCAGCTGTTAAGGGTCCTGCCTTCAGCTCAGGTCTTGATCCCAGGGTCCTGGAATCAAGGCCGGCATCGGGTTCCCTGCTCGGTGGGGAACCTGCTTCTCCCTCTCCCACTCCCCCGGCTTGCGTTCTCTCTCTGTCAAATACAAAGATAAATAATCTTAAAAAAAAAAAAAAAAAAAAAAAAGAGGTCCCTGAAAAATTAAATGTGTTAGAAGAGGAACCCTGTCACCCCTCGCTGCTCCCACCCCCCCCCCCCCCCAGCGCTGTGCCCCTGGCTGTCCTCATCCCCCAGGACTCACCCTTCCTCTGGAGCCGGAGCCCAGAAGGCAGGGCTGGCTCGGCTTCTCCTCCCCAGTCCCTAGAGCCTGCGGACCCCTCCCTGCCTAGACAGTGGAGAAATCCTTCATTTTGCTGCCATCACTGCCCGCTGGGCTGAGAGAAGCTTATGGTCTCACAAGTTACCGCTTTCATCATAGATTTTACTGGAATAAAAAGAAAATCAGGGAGAGATTCACAACAAAGCAAGAGCCACAGGACCGAGGCAAAGAGTCACCTCTGCACAGGAGTCCTTGTGCTGCTGTGGTTTCAAGGCCCATTCCCACCCCGCCATCCTTGCCCTCCCCCTGACTCAGTTCCCCTCTCCCTCCTCCCTAACCCTAGTCCTCCTCCCCGCCCCTTTGTGCCCACAGCTGAAGGCGGTACTGAGCCTGAAGGAGGCTAAGAAGCAGGGACAGCCCTTCCCCCTCAGGAAGCAAGGTAATGAGGATGTCCAGTCTTTTTCAGAGGCCCACTGGTTGCCCACCCCTGAGGGTAGACCTGATCTCCTGTAACTTGGTTTCAGGCTTTGCCTGGTCACTTTGCAGGTTACCCCCTGCAATCACTGGGGGTCCTCGGTTTTTTTTTTTTTTTTTTTTTTTTTTTTGCCTGCTGATTGCCCATCCCTGTTAAGGCAGTTCAGGGGGAGACTGAGGGCTGGAGCCCAGAAATGCTTTGCCTGAGATCACAAAGCAGCAGAGTCCCTGACTCCCAGGTCTGGTTGTGCATCTGCTGTGGTGTCCGGGCCAGGCAAGGGACACTCTGGACTGAGGAGTTCTGAAGGGCAGCCTCACCTGCCCAGAGGACCTGCACTGTTGAAACACATCTGAGTGTCATCCCCCATCCAAGGGGCCCTTTGGCTGCCCGTCTCTGATTCTGCCCTTGTCATTATTGCTATCACTGTCCAGAGACTGCCCAAGCTAAGAGCCCCAAGGCCTGTGAACACAGAACCTCTGGGGTGTCGGGATAGTGAGGGACCTCAGCCTTGTGTTTTTGTCTGAAAATGGCTCAAGAGGGGCAGTCTCCTCCTGCCTCAGGGCAAACAGCTAACCTGAGGCATGTTTGTGTCTTCTATGCTCAGTGGTTGATAAGCCTTCATGAGCTTGGGGGTGATTTTGATTTTTGGAATACCCCGAAGTCATTTGGAGCAAGCCTGGCAAATCATTTGGGAGGTTCAGTTGGGCAGCACCCCTGGGGTTATGAAGTGGGGTGATTGGAACTCAGGTGGCTATCTCCTGGAGCTTCAAAGCTGGCTCAGGGGGTGCTCTCAGATAAGGTCCGAGGACACTCCACTCTCCCAGCTTAATTTTCGTTGAGTTCCTTTCTCTCTGTATTTCTGACTGCTGGTTTCTCTTTTTCCTTCCAGAGCTGGTTACACCAGCCAGAGAGGTGAGTGGCCCCCCTGCCCACCCGTCACAGGGTTCTGGCTAGGAAGTTGGCAGGGCTGGGGTAGCAGGCCTGGAAGAGCCAGGAAATATCCCTGAAACCAAAGAAAAGGGCTCAGAGCAGAGTGGCATCCTGTTTGCCATGGGCCCCTGTCAGGATGTAAGCGAGCTCTCCGTGCCACCCGGCGCTACTGGGGAAGGCCTCCCCCAGAGGCCTCCCAGAGGCCACTCTTCCTGGATGCCCACATTTAGGAGAGCTGGAGCCTACAGGTACCTCTGAAGGGGAAGGTGCTCGTGGGTGCTCCTCCCCCAGGCAAAGGAGTAACTGAAATCATTCTAGCTAGCTCTCAGAAAGTCACCACCTTGTGAGGGGGGAGGGAGATACCCAAAGTAGCCCCCCCAAGGCTCCCCGGTGATGGATTCACCCTCTCTCCCATTTGCGGGTCAAACCCTTAGGTGCCAGGCCTTCCAAAGAAACCTGATAATAACGTCTATGTGGAATGTGAGTCCAGTCCGGGTGAACACCTCCCTCTGTCCCAGGTCCCTCCTGCCCTGGGGCCCTCGGCTGCTCAAAACAGGACACATTCTGGCTTCATGTTCTTCCCTTGTCTTCCCTCACTGTTCCACCAATACACATTTGCCTTCAGACACTCACAGGGACACCCATGCTTTGGCCTTTGGTCCAGATTGAACCCCCACTGCATAGCGGGGGGTACTTACTCAAAGGCTGCATGGGGCTTCCCAGCTCTTGTGTCAGGACAGCCCTCCCTCTGGTTGGAAGGACTCCCAGAGATCCCAGGCTGCTGAGAGGCAGCAGGCCCTGCAGGCATCTGCTCCCCTCTCTGGTCAGCGTGGGTACTCCTGCCTGGTGCCCAGCTCAGCCCAGCCTGCCCTCCCTATTTCAGTCCCAGCCTTGACTAGGACTCTGAGCTCCCAAGTCCTGATGCCCCCAATCTCTCTGCCAAGGATATCAATGGTGCCCAGGTGAGTGCCCGCTGGGTGTATGGGTGTGTGTGTGTGTGTGTGTGTGCGCGCGCACACACACACACACAAAATGGCCAACTCTGGCTTCCCCATCTCTGACCCCGCAATCTCTGGGTTCCCTGGGCTCTTTCTCTTAAAGGAAGTAAAACCTAAGCTCTCTTCCCCACCTTGCCCCCCGCAGGCCCACTGTAGCTCCCCAGGAAGCTCGGAACGTAAGAGGCTATTAGCCAGGGGACCTGTGACCTGGGGTTGGGGGTAGGCTCAGGGAGAGACTTTGGGCCCAGGGGATAGGATTACAGAATTGAGTCTCTTCTGAGCAGGCTTTCTGTGTCCCAGGGAGCAGCGAATGCCACCTCTAAAGGTGAGTACGGGCATCTTCAGTGTGGACCCTAGGCAGTCCTGCCTCCCACCCTAGCCACAGGCCTGCAGCCCCAAGTCTGCTCCCCAGCCCTCTGCCCACCTCTCATGCCCCACTTTGCTGTGGGAATCCTTGCAGCTCTGACTTCAGGTGAGAGCAGGCCTACAGGGATCCTACGGGGGCAATTTCTAGGGTCTTCGACAAAGCAGGAAACTCCCAGCCTGTACCTCAAGATCATCCCTCATTTGAAGGTCACATATGGCCTAGCTGATAGGTCCTACCAAAGTCTGAGGCCTGGAGAGGAGGGGTAACGCACTCAGTGTCCAGTTTTGGGCTTCAGGCCTATGCGCACAGCCCTCTAACCTCCCCCACCTCTGCAGCCAGACCCAAAGCCTTCTTTGTCTAATCCCCTCCCAGCCTCAACTCTGTAATCTGCTTCTCCCAGCAGGAAGGAGATCTTCTTTTTCCTCTAGAGCACCTACCTGGAGCACCTCAACTGCTGAGGTGAGGTGGGGCTAGGAGAGGGCTGGGAGGAGGCAGACAGGGACCCGCCTTGGGCTGGTGGCTGCTATCACAAGGAACACATTGAACGTGGGCATGTAGCCCTGTGCTGGGCAGCAGGCACAGACACATCTTGGTTCTACTGGCACAGACTCAGTCTGGAGAAGGCAGATGTGAACACAAAGAACCACACAGCCCAGGGTTCTCTGTGTCCCAGCCCCTCTCCAGTGCCCTGGCACATCTCTGAGTGGCTGTATGTGTACGCACAGGACGGCAGCCTGCTGGGTCAGCCCTGGTACTCAGGAAACTGTGACCGCCATGCTGTTGAGAGTGCCCTGCTCCAAGTCCAAAAGGTGGGCAACTGCAGCCTTCCTGGGCCTTTGCGGAAACCCTTCTGCTCATGGGCTATGGCTGACTGAGCAACTGGAGATGGGAGGGTGGGTGGGAGGTGGGTTGCTGACCATCTGTGGGCCAAGGCTGCAGGTAGGCTAGTTGAGAGATGGGGTTGACAGATGGGGTCTCCTCCACAGGATGGCGCCTACACTGTGCGCCCCAGTTCAGAGCCTCACAGCTCCCAGCCCCTCACCCTGGCAGTGCTTCTCCATGGCCGGGTCTTCAATATTCCCATCCGGCAGCTGGACGGTGGGAGGCATTATGCCCTGGGCCGGCAGGGCAGGAACAACGAGGAGGTGGGTGCTGGAGGAGGATGGGGACTAGCAGACAAGAGGGCACAACAGAGCCAGGTGCATTTGCCTAGGGGAAAACACACGTTTGGCATTTTTCTGGACTGGGTGGACATGAGAGAAGCCAGGGACTTGAAGTCCTTCTCAGAAGGAGACACCCCCTCCTGCACGGCTCAGTCTGTCCAGGGCCCCAGGTGGGGGTGGGGGTTTTTTGTGCCTGCCACGACCCCAGCCAGGAGGAGAGTGAGCACCGGGTAATCTAGACTCTGTCCATGCCAAGGATTGGACTTTGTGCCCGGCATTTGCTGAGGTTTCCATGCTAGAAGGCCTGGGCAGAGGAAGGGCCCCAGAGTTATTTCTACCTGGCCTGGCTAACAGCACGCCCGTGGGTGCTGTGGTGAGAAAATTCCATGAGGCCTGGAACGGGGCACAAAAGGGCAGTAGAACTTCATGGGGCAAACTGAAAGGAAAGGATTTAGAAAAATGTCAACAGGCCCCTTCCCCAGCATGAGGCTCGGGGGACTCACTGATGCCCTGCGTCCTGTCTAGCTGTTTCCATCCGTGGTCGCCATGGTCCAGCACTACACACAGCACCCCCTGCCCCTTGTGGACAGATACAGCCATCGCTGTCAGCTCACCTGCCTGCTCTTCCCGACTAAGCCCTGACCACAGCGTGGATTGTACGCAACTGCCTCTGGCCCCACAGTTTGCTCTTTGCCCTAGTCACCTTGCTGTGTCCCTCTCGCCTCTCCCCCGTCTCCACCCCTCCAGGCCCTCCCCTTCTCTTGTTGCAGTCCCTGCAGACCTGGCCGAAAGGCTTTCAGAAAGGTTCCCCAGAAGCAGAAAGAACCCCTGAGACCCCACACCAGCTTCACCTGGAGCTTGGAGGTGCCCCTCCCTGCTGCACATCCAAGGCTGGGAAGCAGGGGTCAGGCAGAGCCCCCTCTCCCAGGCCCCAGGCATGGCTGGGTCTGTACTGTTCCCAAGGGCCTCCCAGCAGCTCTGGATAAAGGCCTCCTCCAGGAAGCTGAGCGTCGGGAGGCCTGCCGGGGGCACTGCTTGGACACAAAGGGAATCCTTTCACATTCTCTTAGGGGCTTAGCACAGGGCTGGCAGCTTGGTTGCACTGTACATAGTCTGCTTTCAATAAATATTTGTTGAATGAATCTGGAATCTGCTGGGCGAGGCAGAGGTGGCCTCCATGAGGCTCCAAGGTCCTTAAATGTCCCAGGATGCAGACCGGGTCTGAGCGTGGTGGAGCAGCGGTGGCCAGGGCAGGAAGGGTCAGCCCCATTTCTGTACCTGATTGGGTTTTTTACCCTTAGACGTCCCGTGGAGGGTGGCTTGCTTTTGCTTGTGTTTTCGGGGCTCAGAATGGGGTAAGGGTGTGAAAGGCTTGGTACTGTCTGCCGCCCCACATATGACGAGAACGGCCTTAAGTATTTGTCCCCCACCGAGGAATGAGCCCGAGTTTGCTCACTTGGTGTTGTCTAGAGTAGGGGAGACAGGCGGACCCCAGGAAGCAACTGGGTATTGGACGTGCCAGTCCGAAGACCAAAAGCTATGGAAGGCCCAAGGGTGGGGCTTAGAGAAGATTAGCGGTCAGGGAGCAGATCTGCCTGCGGGACGCGCCCGGGAAGGTACACCTCCCGCTCCGGGAGCCTGGGCGGGGGTTGGGGGATGGCCAGAGATCCGCGGCCCGCCGGCTGGCCGGCGCGCGTGCGCGCGCGCGCGCGCGCGCGCGGGGACGGGAGCGTTCCGAGCCCTGGCCCGGCGCCCGGAACGCCCCGTGCCGGAAGCGCCATGTGACCGTGACTGCGCAGAAGCCACGAGCGTCGCCAAACAAAGGGCGGCTCTGCGGCCGCCTGGCGCTTGGGCTGGCACCGAGGGGCGGGACCCCCTACCCCAAGCTGGGCCCCCGGCCCCGCCTCCCAACGGACCCCGGGCGCTGGCCGGCGGGGCGGCTCCGCATCGGATCGTGCGGAGGCCCAGGCTGGAGCGCGGGGAGATGGGCGAGGGTCGCGGCGGGCACTGGGAGATGCAAGTGCGATACGGGGCTAGGCTGGTGGTGGGGCGTTGGCGTTTGGCCCCCGCGCTCCCGGCTCTGACAGATCACCCTTTCCTTTATTTCTGTGATGGTGGTGGAGATAGAGGTCCCTACGCAATTATCCTAGGGGGAGGAGGCGTGCTCTGGACAGTGCAGGGCCTGATGGACAGTGTCCTAGCTAGCGTCTGTCTCCCAGATAAGCACTCGCGGGAATTCGGGTCAATGACTTTCAAGTCCCAGCAGGGATGTACCTTCTGGCCAGGCCACGGGGAAGGGGAGCAGCATGAGGCAGGTGGCACAGGGCAGGTGAGGGTGGCACGGCCTGTGATGTGGGAAGGGGATTAGCAGCTGGGGGCTCTCGCAGAAGTAGGTGGTTAGGAGACCTCAGGACAGCCTCCCTCGGCTCTGTTAGCCAGTCCTGGCTCCCTCGAGGCCCTATGTGGGAGTGTGGCCTGTCTCCTCTACACTTTCCCCAGTCTGATTCAGGTGGGAACTTAAGGACTGGAGAAGGTGGCCAGCCCAACCTTGGCCTCAGGGTACAATCAGACTCTCCCATCTCCCACCAGATTTTCAGCTTTCACTTCCCTTGAGGAGCCCTCTACTCAGGGCCTGCTTTTCCTAGTGGTGAATTTGCCTAGCCCCAAAGCTAGCTGGCCTGTGAGGGGAGCAGAAGCCACAGCACAGAGCTCTTGAGCCAGCAGCCTGACACTCTCAGCTTGGTACCAGCTGGAGGACTAACTTTAAGGAACTAGCCTCAGCCCTTCTCTCCTTAGGGAAAAAGAGAGGAGGAACAGTCCAGGCAGTGGGAATAGCCTGTGATAAGGGCTACCAAGGGCCCAAAAGAGCTTCGTTTCAAGAGCCACTCAGTTTAGCTAGTACCCTCCTCAGCCTACAGGTTACACTCAGATGTCCCCTGTTCCAGGAAGCCTTCCCAGATCCCCAAACCTGGGCTCAGGTGCTTAGGATACCTCTTAGCGATTGCCTTTTTACTCCTAGGAAAGGACCAAGCTACCACTGCCCACTATTGTGTATTTAGGACCTGGAATACAATAGGTGCCAAATATTTGTTCAAAGAGTCATTGAATTAAAAAAGGGAAAGAAAGAAAGAAAAAAAAGTCACTGAATAGGTCAGATCCAACCTGGATTCCTCTAAAGTTATTAACATTCCTTGATCAGAGCTTCCTTAGTAAAAGTTCAATAGAACTTTCTGTGATGATAGGAACATTCTATATCTGCATTGTCCAGTATAGTAGCCACTAGCACAGAGGTTACTGAGCACTTGAGGTGTGACTAGTGTGACTGAGGAACTGAATTTTTAACTATAATTGAATTAATTTTTTAAAAAGATTTTATTTATTTGACAGAGAGCAAGATCACAAGTAGGCAGAGAGGCAGGCAGAGAGAGGGGGAAAGCAGGCTCCCTGCTGAGCAGAGAGCCCGATGGCCTCTATCCCAGGACCCTGAGATTATGACCCGAGCCAAAGGCAGAGGCTCTAACCACTGAGCCACCCAGGCACCCCTAATTGAATTAATTTTAATTAATTTAAATTTAAATAGCCACATGTGGTTCCTTGCTATCTTATTGTTCCAAATCTTTTGCATTAAGTGTGAGGGGCAGTGGTAGAAGAGAAAGCTGGAGAACTTGGGAGGGCGGCTAGGTCCTGAGAAGCCTGGGAAGCCTCCATAATGAGTGTGGGCAAAGGGGAGCCATTGAGGTTCAGGGGAGGGGGGGTGCAGGAGAAATAGTATTTGAGGAGGGTCTCTCTAGCTGTGATGTGCTGAATGGGTTGAAGAGGCAGCACAGGGACAGAGAGAACAATAGGGGCTGCAGATATTTCTGTGATTCAGATGAGAGATGACATCCTTTGTTTTTGTTTTTGTTTTTGTTTTTTTTGCCATGTTAGTGTCCCTTCAAACACCCCAGCCCCACTTCCTCTCACCTAAAAGGCCAGACTCTAGAAAATTCCAGGCAGGGTCAGCAATTGGGAGATCAAGTCTGGGAGAAACGCCAATACAGAAGAAGCCCCTGTATTACCACCAGTGGTTTGCCTGTCTCCATTTGCCAGGATAGGCCTGTAGGATGGGGAGCTGAGGAAGTACGCAGCCAGGAAGTTCGTGAAAGTCCCTGGCAAGACCGCACCTGCTGGGGCTCATGGTGTGCTCCCTGCAACCATTCAGCAAGCTTTTGGCTTTGGTTTCTAAAGCAGTTGCTTGACCTTCGGCAAAAATATGGGCTCTGGAGTCTGAAGGACCCACATTTAAAGCCAACTCAGTTACTCACTGGCTGTGTGTCCTTAAAGTCGGTCTCTTTAGTTTTTTTTTTTTTTTTTTTAATCTCTATTTAAATTCAATTGAGCTAGCATGTAGTGTATTATTAGTTTCAGGAGTAGAATTTAGTGATTCATCGGTTGCATAGAACACCCAGTGCTCATTACATCAAGTGCCCTGCTTAGTGCCTGTCACCCAGTTCCCTTCCCTCCCACCCACCTCCCCTCTGGCAACCTCTCTTTATTTTTTAAATGGGGCTAATAGTATCTACTTCTTAGGGTTACTGTGAGAATGAGAAATGATTTATGTAACATATACTTAGCCTAATGTGGAGTCTGACATAGAGTGGAGCCAAATGATTGGTACCTAATGATAATCCTGTGAATAGACCAAGCTTGGTTCTGGTCCCACTTGTATGCTCTTCGGGGGCTCTTTCTGACTTGGGCTTTCCTAACAGCCCCGTACACACATACACACACGCGCGTGTGCGCGTGCTCAGCCCTTAGGAATTGCAGGTACTGTGATGATTGTTTTGTCTGCCCACCTGGCTTTCCTTTCACGTCCTTCTGGTGATGTCATCTGCTCCCCCAACCATAGGACCCGCCTCTGACCTAGGTCTGACTAGAGCCAAGACAGGCCCAATTAAAGCCTTCTCTGAGATGGATATATTGATGTTCTGGGGCGCCTGGGTGGCTCAGTGGGTTAAGCCTCTGCCTTTGGCTCAGGTCATGATCTCAGGGTCCTGGAATCGAGCCCCGAATCAGGCTCTCTGCTCAGTGGGGAGCCTGCTTCCTCCTCTCTCTCTCTCTGCTGTCTCTCTGCCTACTTGTGATCTCTGTCAAGTAAATAAATAAAATCTTAAAAAAAAAAAAGATGGATATATTGATGTTCAGAGAAAGAAGCCATCTCTCCAAGCCTGAATTTGGGCTGCAAATGGCCACCTTCCCTACCATGGGGACAGAGCCTAACAGCAAAATCAGGCAAAAACAAGGAGCAAGACTCTTGGAGACACTGGGTCCGGGGCCAATGTCGCAGCTTTAGTTGTAGTGCCCCTCCCAGCTATGTGAGCTAGAAATTTCCTTTTTGGTTTAAGCTAGTAGGAGTATGGCATCTGATATTCGTCAAGATGACCCTTGCCTGCCACAGGCACTTGTGTGGTTGAAGTCTGGGGGCATTGGGGGTTTTTCTGAAGCATAGAGCCCTTAGTGGTAGAACCAGAGTTTAGATTTGTCTGACTGGCTCTAGGTCGGCCATGAACTCACAGCCCACACATCATTCACAAGTGTTTACTGAGTGCATATTATGTGTCACGCACCAAACTAGCATCCTGTTCCCCCTCCACACCTACTGGAGGTCTCCTCCTCCCCACCTTCACTCCTAATCTCTAAGGACCCGCAAATCAGAGGATGTGAAAAACAGTTTTCTCCCCTAGGAGGGGGAACACACTCATGGTCTTTTCAGAATCAATACTCCAGGATCCTCTTCATGTGCCAAAGATGGGAGAGGAGCCAGCCAGCTACCTACCTACCTACCTACTGCAGTCTGCTTGGCATGGAGTTGAGTCCTAGCCCTGGCCCAGAGCCCCGAGGCAGAGTTTCTGCCTGCACCCTACATGAGCGACAGGTTCCTGCTCCCTTTTATGGCTGCTGTGGTCACTTATGGGGATACTGAGGTTGTTTTAAAAGTGGTTTTTATCTCAATGGACCCACATGTCCCCTTTGTTTACTTTGCAAATCTGGTTGAGGAGAGAGAGGGGTGTTGGGAAGAGAAGGACTTCTCTTCCCAAGAGAAGGACAGTGGTTTCCAAATCTGGTCCTCAGAACACCCATGGACCATGATGATGACATCAACAGTTGGTGAGGGAAAAAAAGGAGAAAAACACAACCTGCAGAGTGAGCGCTTCCTGAAGCAAAATTATTCCATTTAAAGGATGAACTTTTAGAGGGAAATCAAGCTTGTGCTCCTTTTTTGGTATCAAATCATACTTTCTTTTAGGCCACATTATTTTGCTGGGCCTCATCTTTAAAATGGAATGGGGGGGCAGGGTGCTCGGCTTACGTAACCTCCAAGGGCCTTTCCAACCTGATATCCCAAGATCTCCAGGCCCGGGGCTCATTGCTTGCTGCTTGGGACTGTGCCGCTCATAGCCTGGCCTGCTTCCCCCTTCTTCCCCGCCCCCTTCTCTACTTCTCCCCTCATCCCCTCCAGCCCTCCCTGCTCAGCACCATAATGTTTACCCTCTCGGCTGAGCTGGTCTTCTGTGCTCCTTGCAGAGAAACACCCCCTTCACAGTGCACTTTGGATTAACCGGAAACCCAGGGGATACAGCTTATAAAAGGCAAGTATAGGTTTGGAATAGCCTAATGTTTGTCCTGACATCATGAGTGGATTAGCCCAGCCTCCATAAAACCCTGGAAGGGCGGAGGGTCAGATACCAGGAGCAAACCTAAGAACAAACACCAAGACAGAGTCTGCATTAAAAGAGAAAGTTCTAGCAAAAGAATGCCATCATGGACTCCCACAGCACCTGAGCCCTCTTGTCCTGTCTCTTCTTGTTAACGATGAGGAGATGAAAGCCCAGGGAAGGGAGAGAAGTCTATGGCTGGGAGTGGGATGTACATTTTTTTCTCTAGCAATGCCTCAGCTGGGGGTAAGGTCTGGAGACGGAGAGGAAGTGAGGGAGACTTGGAAATTGAGTCCAGGAGAGGCCAGAAGCACTAGATTAGGGATGACCCAGGCCCCCGTGAGCCCTTGTGTCCCTCCCCCCAGCCTGCCCTCTCTGCTCTGGCCCCCCAGCTGTCCTTTCCTTTGCCTGTTGCTCTCAGCTCAGTTCTCAGGATATCACAGACAGCAGCCCTCATGGGCTTGGAGCAGGAGGAGGCTGGCAAGAGAGAGCGCTGGTTAGAGAGTGAGGAGGGCTGATGGGTGCCCCCCAGAGTGCCCGGAAACTCTGCATGCCCTTTTGAGAAGCTCCAGAAAGAGGGGAGTTGAAGAGGAGCTGGCATTGCACTTAGAACAGACTCCTCTCCCCGCCACACATGTACTGTGGACCCCAGAAGGATCCAGGGATAGAGCAGGTGCCCAGCAGTTCCCATGGAGTCCACAAACCCCAAACACTGGGGAGAACAACAGAACAGGAATCCCTCCGCGAACCTCCTGTTGCATTCAACCCTGAGGTGAATAATAAGTGTGAGATAAAGGCTGCCCTGGAAGTCTCCATGATCCGCATCCTGCCCATAACTCTAGCACCTGTTGTTGTTGGTAGAGGGTCATTTTTAAAGTGGTGATGTCAGGGGCCAGAGAGGAGCCAGCTCCAGAGTTCCCGAATCTACCTGGGAGACACCACCAGCTTTAGGAAGTCTTCCAGCAAGGAGACCTTGGCCAGCCGGGGTGGCCTCACAAGGTCCTCAGCTGTGCCTGTCCTTGAGCACACAGGCCATCTGCTGCCTGGGAAGCTGGGAGTTGGGGCAGCTGGCTGACCTGGAAATGGAGAGCCCAGGGAGCCCCAGGCTTGCTGGCTCCACCGGGCCAGCCCCTGCCTGAGAGCAGAAGCAAGGCCAGGCTCCCCTCCAGGGAACCTCCTGCCTAATTCCCAGCCAGCTCTGCAGCTGATGCAAGGCCAGAGGTGGGTAAGCTCAGCCAGGCTCCGGTGCCGGGAGCTTCTGCACCCCCTCTGCGCTCTAGAAAATGTACCAATTCGTTCCCTTCTGCCTTGGCCCTCCTGGGTCTCTAGCTCCATTCCTTCTGGAAGCAGGGCAGGGCCCTCTAAGGGAAGGCTCTGGGAACAGGTGCTGCTGGGAGCTGCGGTAGCGCTGGGCATTTCTGAGTCAGCCCAGCTGCCTGCACCCGCAGCCTGTGAACAACGTGGGCACCCAGAGTTTTGCTTCTGGAGCACCTGTTCAGGGAGGGCCTGGGCAACCGTTTGCTCTCAGGCTCTCTCCAGGCTGGCCCGATTCCTCTTCGCCAGGAGGTCAGACCCTCTTGTCCCGTTTGAGGGTAGACTTACCTCTACCTGTTTTCACTCTGTCAACGTCCAGGCCTAAGGCAGGGATGCCAAGGCCCTCTTACCCTCCCAAGGCACCGTCAGCTCAAGATGGGCATTCCTATGGCATTCGCTAAGAGCTCAGTGATAATGACGTGAGGTATAATATCATCATGTAGACGATGGGTGTCACATTTGATGTCCTCCAAGGGATGATGCCATGATGTAGGGCAGCTCCGGCAGAGAGGTCAAGGGGCAGAATCAGGAGTCATGCCCATGGGCCCGTCCATCAGGCATGGCCCTGAGCAGGAAGCAGCCTCCCACAGACTTGCTTGCTACTGGGACCCGGCTGAGGCAGAGGAAATTTTCTTGAGGACCCTGGGGACCAGGTAGAGGGGGCTGGCAGGACCAGTTGTGGAGCTGGGGTAGAGCTGTGCTGGGAGCCAAGCCCGTCTGGAAAGGCCTGGAGACATTCTGGGAGCACAGAGATGGGAGGCAGGGTACTTGGAGCGCAGAAGCCACAGCTCCTATGTGTCCCTCAGACAAAGGCTCATGGGTCACGACAACTTCAGGCTGCCACCAGCTGAGCTGGGGTCTCTGCCTGGGGACAGAAGCAGACTTTAGGACCAGTCCCTGCAGTTCTGGCTTGAGACCAGCAGTCGTGGCCGCTGCTGGCCTCCCTCTCCAGGCCAGGGTTGAAGGAGGCCATTCCATTCGGGCCTGCCCTTTGCCCTCGGCCATGCCTGGACCTTTCTGGGTGGCTGCACACACGTCTTCATGACCCTTGCCCACCTTCCCAGGGCTGCTTCCTGCTGGTGCAACTTGGGAGCCCGGTGAGCTCAGGCAGGCCTGGCTCGCGGGCAGGTGAGCACACAGTGCCCGGCGCTGGAGGGTACAGCCCGTGTTAGCAGCACCCGCCGTCCCTGACTCAGGCTCACTGGCCTGCAGGAGCCAGAGGCAAAGAGGAAGGCAGGGGCGCCCCTCTCATTAGAAGCACTCCAAGACAACACACCGACTGCAGGGGCCATTCCAGGACCGGCCTGCTGGACACGGCAAGCCTTTCGGTGGCTGCTCCTCGCCCTTCACCGAGCGCACCTGGTCAGAGAAAGGGGATCTGAGGAAGAACACACTGTGCACACGCAGCTCTCAACTCTGTCCTGACCTCAAACCAATTCCTAAAACAGCTTTTCAGTTGGAATTACACTGGTTTTCGTATCAGATATTCCAATCACATGCTATTAAAGTAAAAAGGTGTAAGAAGAGTCTACCACAGAGAGAGATGACGTCCCTCCCATACCTTTCGCTCTCCGCTGCCCTGTTCTCCACCCCGGACAAAACCGCTGTTACCAGTTTCTTGTGTATCTTTCCAGACAGGCTAGATTAGCCACAGGGTTTGTGATTATCAGAGCTGACATAGCAAGGTCACATCTTGCTTTTCTTTTTCTTTCTTTTTTTTTTTTTAAAGATTTTATTTATTTATTTGACAGAGAGAGATCACAAGTAGACAGAGAGGCAGACAGAGAGAGAGAGGGAAGCAGGCTCCCCGCTGAGCAGAGAGCCCGATGCGGGCCTCGATCCCAGGACCCTGAGATCATGACCTGAGCCGAAGGCAGCGGCTTAACCCACTGAGCCACCCAGGCGCCCACATCTTGCTTTTCTTTTCTGCTCAGGAGGGGGAAAGGTAAACTCCCCAGCTTTGAACGCTCCCTGAGAACGGACAGGAAGTGACCGGAGATTAGCTTCCCCCAGCAGGCCCATGTTCCAGTTCTCTCCCCGTCACTGCCCTCCACCTGTTACTTCGCTAGATGCCCAAGGCAAGAGCGAAGGACAGATGGCTTTGTCCTCATTCCTTAGAGAGGAGGAGGTTAAAGAGCAGCAAGGTCTCACACTTCACGCTGAGGCACCCTGGTGTCCCCACACCACCACCCCCTTCTCTGGTATCTTCCCCTCGTCTCCTAAACTACCTCAAGTTCTTCATTATCTATTTGCTACAACTTGACTCCAGACATTGCAAGGGCAGGGTCAAGGTCTCCTCTTCTCTCGCCCCCTCCGAGCTGGACTCTGAGCTGGGCCCTGTACAGCCTCCCAGCAGTGGGAAACAGATGTCAGTGAGGTCCAATGAGAGCAGCACAGGGAGTGCTGTTTCTTCTGGGGGCCTCCAAGACCCAGAGGTTTGCTACCTGGACACATGCACATGCCTGACCACCAAACTCACTGACCCACAGGCCTGTGCCTTGGGAGTTCTTTCCTTGTGTAGTTGGCCCAGTTAGTTAATGGCCCTGCTCAGGAGGCCAAGGCCGTGGGTCTGCTCCTCAGGGGTGGAATCATCTTATGGTGAAACATTCTGTTCCTTGCCCATGAACTATATAGATTGTTGCAAATGACAGCTGGGTGACAAAAAGAGATTTTCCCCTCTGTGAAAAGCAAAATGAGCAGTCATCTAGCTGAGGGGGTGACCTCCTTTGTAATCCCTTCCTCCTCCCAATTCCTCCCCACCCCCACTTCTGTGATCCTTGGGGTTTCTCTGGGGTGAGCCCTGCTTCACCGTCCAGTTCCATCCGATATGTCGAGGCTTGCTTCAGTAAAGCCTGTCTGGGGTGCCTGGGTGGCTCAGTCGGTTATGTGTCTGCCTTCATTCAGCTCAGGTCCTAATCCCAGGGTCCTGGGATGGAGCCCTGCATCAGACTCCCTGCTCTGTGGGAAACCTGCTTCTCCCTTTCCCACTCCCCTGCTTGTGTTCCTTCTCTTGCTGTGTCTCTCTCTGTCAAATAAATAAAATCTTTAAAAAAGAAAAAATAAAGCCGGTCTTCTCTGAAGGTTATAATGTGCCCAGGGTGATTAGGCTCTGAGAAAACAAGGTCATAACAGGGGACAGTGGCTTCAAAAAAGTATGAGCTGTGCCTGTTCAGTGATGCAGCAGGAACAAGAGGGAGGCTTTATTCATTTCAGAGAACACAAAGTATCTGTCAGGGCTGTCGTGTGAATTCAGGCTCCGTTCTGTGGTGGGAGTAAGGATGCTGGCGGGTGACGGGGCCCAGGGAGGGAGGGCCTGTAGCGAGGCCTGTGACCCAGAGGGTGCTGACCTGAGAGGATCGGAGGCTGTGCTGCTGGAGGGACAGAACAGGTCGCAGTTGGGGACTGCAGTCAGAGAGGGGGACACCTGAGTATGGAGAAGGGTGAGAGAATGGCGAATCTAAGGAGGGGCAGGTCAGAGGTCACAGAGAAGGAAGCTGGAGGCTCCACCAGATACCAGAAAATCAAGGTACTCACCAAAGAACTCATCTGTTCCAAGAACTGGCCTCTCTACCTGCTTTCTTATTCTGCTCAGGCTGTCTCCATTCTGATGGACTGAGCACCTCCTCTGCATCCAGGACCTCACCTCTCACCAGGCTCCCCAGAGACCAAAGCTCTGTTGTGGGATCTCGGGCCCCACCTGCTTCCCAAGGATTCCAGATGTGGCATCCTCCCAAGCCTTGCTCCCCACCCCCACGCAGCCCCAAGCCTTGCCTTGTTCCCTCTGGATTTCCATCATAGGTGGCTGTGTGAGGTCAGGGTAAACTTAATTTGGAGTGTGGGATGACTATTGCATTCAGTTGGGTGGAATTGGTTTGTTGAACCATTGACCATTGAAAAGAGTGGCCTTTCTTTAACACAGCCGCAATAGCATTCCTTCAGATAAAGGACTACTAGCATCGCCCACATGGAGCCTAAACTTAGTCCGTCAATAATACTAGCAACAACACAAGGGTTCATGGTTAGTGAACGCAATCTCACCCAGCCTCTGGGCTTCCACTCTTTTCTGGTTCTCTTCATTTCAGCGGCCTCTCCTTCTCCACATATTTTTCTGGTTCCTCTTCATCTTCCTGACATCTAACATTGGAGGGCCCCAGAACTGGGCCATTCTTTTTCCTCTGTCCTTGCTCACACTAGATGACCTCATCCAGAGTCATGAAATGGGTCCATCTCCCTATGCTGACAGCAACTATGTTTATATCTCCGGCCCTAGCCTGTCCCCTGAGCTCCAGGCTTGAGGACCCAACGGTCTACTCAACGCCTTGACCTAGACATCTAATGGGCATTGCCAACACACTGTCCAAAATCAAACCTTTATTTTGTGCCCCAGCCTGCTCCTTCCAGAGCCTTCCTGAAGCGGAAACTCTGGCCGTTGATTTTCCTCTTTTTTGTAAGACAAGTGCCTGACTTTGGCTTGGATCACCAAGGTCTCACTTCCAAGAGGCATCCACTCCACATTACCAGCCACAGGACTAGACTAAGAGCCAGGCCACTCCCTGGACTGAGGCTCCTTTGTTTTTACAGAATTTGGTCAATTTTGATACTTGATCATTTGGGCCCCTTGCCTTTTCTCTTCCCGTGCTTTAAATTCCCCCTCTTATGTTTTAAATTCTCCAACACAGAGTGAGTCTATGAAACCCTAGGCCTCCACCCTTTACCCCGGGCCTGGCTGTGTATTCTCTTTCTTTCTTTCTCTCTCTCTCTCTCCCTGTGACCTCACTCTGTGGCCCCAAGCATACTATGTAATTTCCAGGTCCTGAAGTAATAAACCTTTTTTTTTTTTTTTAAGTTTCCTGATGGTTATGGCTGAAGGGAGTGTTGCTATCATTGTGAGAACTACAGGGCCAGTCCCACAACGGCATTGGTTACCAATAGGCTGAAACAGCCACGTGATTCTTCCCACTCTCAGTAAACAGCTACATGGCACCTATATCCTCCCAGGGCTCAGACCCAAACTGGTTCAAGGACTCTTCCTCGTGTGTTTTTTTCACACTTCACAGTCAGTATATGAGCAAATCACATTGGCTCTGCCTTCAAGATACATCCCCCATGCCCTCTTGCCACTATTCTTAGCCACCAAAGCCTTGACCTCTGCCTCCCAGGCTCATGTAACATCTGGTCCACTGTCCCCTTTCTGCCTTCATCTCCTGTCACTCCCCCTACTTGGGTCCTGCCATCCCGGCCTTCCCTCTGGCTGCTCCTCAGATCCACAGCCCACTCCTGCCCGGAGGCCTTGGCACTGCCATCCTTTTGGGTTAGAATTCTCTCCCCCAGGCCTTCAAAGAGCAGGCGCTCTCATTCCTTCTGATCTCCACTTCAACATCACCTCCTCAGTGGGACCTCCATGAACAATGTAAGATGGCAAAGCCTCCCACACTCCGGCCTCTACACGCCTCCTTACATTCTCTTCAGAGCCTTTAACTGCAGCCTGGGATCTCATATATGCGTTTGCGTATACGTGTGCACATATAAACATCAGATTCTATATCTTTCTTGGATGTTTATTATCTGCCTTACCCCTCTAGGAACTCCATGAGCGTGGAGACTGCGTGTGAATTGTGCACAGCTAGACTGCAGCAACCAGAACCGTTTCTGGAACATAGTTCCATAGTCATTAACGTTATTGAATGAATCATCAGGCTTGCAGAGGCTGAATTAGTTCCCCAAGGCCAAACAGCTAGCACCTGTAGAAACTCAGAGGGTTAACAAACTTGCCCAGGGTCAGAGTAAGAGGTACAAAGCTGAGGTTCAAGCCCAGGTCCGAATTAACTACTGTGCTTTCAACCTTCCCAGCCTCCTAACGCCAACCACCTTGGTCCACCCAAGGTTCACCTTCCTGAACAGCAGTTTGCCCTTCAGTCTCTTTCTCATTGCAGTCCATGCTCTAGAAAACATAATAGTTCAAGTTCTTTTTACAGTCACATGGAGAAAATAGGAAAATATTTTTTCAGAGTAGGAAGGACAAAATTACCAATTGCCCAGACACCAGAGGCCACCATGGTTACTATATGGCTCTCTCATTCCGGTGTTTCCTGTGACATTTATGACAGGGATCATCGTTATTATCTGGGCCACAAATCCTTGGTTCTAATCCCAGTGAAAGAGAAGCAAAGGCATATTATGGTCAGAGAAAGATGAACAGGCTTTGGCTAGAGGACACAAGGACCTGAGGTCTCCCCAGTCAGGGGCAGATAAGCAGGAATGGACAAGAAGGATCTGAGGGCAGGGAGGTGGGGGCTGATGGGGATGGCCGTCTCAAGGGGAACACGGGGGGGGGGGGGAAGAGAGGCGTGGCCAAGTGGGAGGAAGGCACAGAGAGCTGAGAACAGTAGCTGAGGCTGCGGAATTAGAACTCCACAAAAGAAGCCTCCTGAGATTCCTGCGTGCGAGGGGGTGGGGGGTGGGGTGGGGATAGGAGAGGTAGGGAGACATTGTGAGATAAACGGTTCTTAGCAGAGATAATTCACACAGAGGAAACTGAACTGAAAGTGAAGGTCTTTAGAAGGGGAGGAGTTAGAGATCACTCCCAAGGTGAGCGGCCGATTGCCTGGGTGGAGAGTGGCAGCTTTATCAAGACTCAGGAAGAGGGAATGGGGCCTGGTGGGACTCAGTTCTGGATGTTGGGGAAGGGCGGGGAGCAGTTCTACAAGCTGCAATGGCATAAGCACAGTCGTTCTCCTGAGAAGAGGAGATGGGTGAGGAGACAAAGGGACCAAACCCGAGCCCACTTGCCTCGTCTAAAAGACCCACAACACCCAGGCCTACTGGCCTCCTCCGGCCTTCCCTCTGCTTCTGCTCAGGAAGTTCCTTCACTGCTGACGGACCAGCGTCTTCTCCACTTAGCTTGCCTCCGTGTGTTGGATTGTAGGCCTCCCTGGCGGGCTCCCCAAACACACCTCAGCTCCCAGGACTTCTTACTCTGTGTTCCTGGAGCTCCACAAATGCCCCTTGACTTGACTTTCCTTTCCCTTCTCTCCCCATCCAGTTCCTGGCTCCGTCAGCTTCCTCCGCACGGAAGGCCCGTGGGGGAGCTCGACTCTAAGAGCTGTAGGTAACCTGGTCTTTGTGTCCGCCGTGGCTAGCTGAAGCCAACTTGGTTCTGTCAGACTGCTTTCTAGTATAGATTCCTCCAACAACTCCCCAGACCAGAGTTAATGGGCCCGTGAATCCCCCAGGGTCCTGGTTCAGCTGCAGATGCCTGGGGTGAGCCCAACATCCTGTTTCTAACAATTCCCAGGTGCTGTTGATGGACTACACTTGGAGTAACGAGGACCTGGGTGAGTTTAGGGAGTCACTGTGTTCTCATCTGCCAAGTAGGGCTCTGACCACTTCACTGGGTTACCATGGGCTCAAAAGAGTTTGCGTTTGTGAAAATAAAATAAAAACAAAGTCACCGAATAAATGTCAGTTGTCCCCACCTATCTCAGGTGTCTGCCCCATCTATCTGCCAGGATGAATGGGATAAAATACACAAAAGACCTTAGCAGGTGTACAACAGAGGCTAGTAGCTCCCCCTCCAGAGGCTGCAAGGTTGTATTCATAATGGTCTCCTCCCAGGTCGGGATATATTTCTCAAAGTCAAGACAATGAAGGAGTCATTCTGGGCTGCAGTGCAGTAGGATGGTGGAAAAGAAGGAGTGTGTTAAGGGTACACAGTTCCATGAGGCCTGGCCACATAACACAGCTAGGAAAGCACAGCCTGGGCTTTCCAAAGAGATCCCACTGCCACCCCCCAAAGCAAAATTCTGTCCCTAGAAGCCAGTTGCAGTGCCCTTGCTCTGTCCTGTGAGACCAACCCAGCTCAGCTCTCAGGTCCACTCTGGCTCATGACTTCCATGCCTGCCTGACCCCTCTTCGCCTGGGAATCTGACACTGACCTTGACTACGTCTCCTCCTGTTACCTATCGCTCCGCGGCTCCCATTACATACCACTCTGGCGGTTAGTGACAGATTTCCATTTGACACCGGCCTGCCCCAGGCAGGGTCCCATTCAGCCTGATCTGCCTGACAGGTTAGACGCCCACAGCAACCTCACAGCTGTCTACAATGAGGTGAGTGTGAAAGCTATTGCCAGCAGCAGGGGACTGTGCGTGGTGACTAACCGGGTCCCCATGCCAAGGCAGAGGTAGGAGTTGAAAATCATTCTAGGTTTAAGTCTCGGCGGTAGAATGAGGAGGTCAATTTGTTTTTGTTTTGTTTTTTCATTTCTGTCAGGGCCTCTCTGTCAGTGTACGTATAATCGTATTTGGAAATAACATCACGAATCTAAGTTTGAGACCTGTTGTGACAGTGAGACCTGAGCGTGATGGTCCTCCTGCTAGCTAGCCACCCAGTACCCACGCCCACAGGACCAGAGGGAAGCCATCTGGGGCCTAAGAGAGACCACAGTTGGCTTGAGAGGCCTGCTCAGAACCACCCTGTCCTGGGAATTGATTTCGGCTTTACAGCAATGTTCTCCAGTGTCTGATCTCCGTCTTCTATCTTTACGCAGATTCAGCATCTGCATCCGTGTGGGTGTCTCCAAGCCCTGACTTCCGCCTGACCTCTATGGTCAATCCAGTCCCACGCTGTGGCTTAATGACTGGCCTTTCTGCCTGTGATGCATAATGGACTCCTTTTTCTTTAAAATTCTGTGAAAAAAGTATAATGATATTTTATTGTATCCTTTATGTTAAAGTAGAAATTACAGGTAGACATTTAAACTAGACCACAGTGTTGTGATCCTAGCCTGGTTTTCTTCATTGTTTCAGAAGAGCACCCCAGATCAGAAGGGGGCAGGACTGTCTTTGCTTCTGCTTCTAACCCAAATTGCCAAGAAATTAAGCTCCTGTGGTCTTCAGGGATTTCACGGTCTAGCCCAAGTTACCGGCTACTGTCCCCAGTGACCTCGGGAGTCAGTCTGTCCTTGAGTCTGGATCCACCTGGACTCAAAATATTTTAACTCCAGTTTTCACCTCAAGCTTAAATTAACCTTTACCAAAAAAAAAAAAAAAAAAAAAAAAGGCTTTTTTACTAAAAAAAGTTTTTTTTTTTTTTTTTTTTTTTTTTTTTTTTTTTTTGTTAAATTTCTGATTCTGGGGGCACCTGGGTGGTTCAGTGGGTTAAGCCACTGCCTTTGGCTCAGGTCATGGTCTCAGCATCCTGGGATTGAGTCCTGCATCGGGCTCTCTGCTCAGTGGGGAGCCTGCTTCCATCTCTCTCTCTGCCTGCCTCTCTGCCTACTTGTGATCTCTCTCTGTCAAATAAATAAATTAAATTAAAAAAAAATTTCTGGCTCTGTGCTTATGTTCTGTCCTTCAACACTTTCATACTTCTGATCCTCAGTAAGGAAAGTACATTTGATCCCGTTGTGGACACATTTAGCAGACATGGAACCACCATCGGCCCTGCTGACATGTTTGTTCATTTGAGGCAACTTGATAGGAAGGTGAGGTCTCACAGCATGACCTCCTCGATGTCAGCCCAGGAAAGCCCCACACATGTTTTGGTGCTTTCCTAACCTTCTCGGTATAAAGGGAAACAATTCTGTTACCAGGAGCTCGGGACAGCCTGGTTTTGTCAGAGGCTATGTCGTAGGACAGCCTGCGATGGTACCTCAGATGCTGGGTCATCTAAATGCCTCTAGACACTGTCCCCAGAAAATTTAAAAAAATTTTTAGTTGTGGTAAAATACCTGTAACATAGAATTTACCATCTTAGCCATTTTTAAGTGTATGGTCAAGTAATGTTTAGTATATCTACATTGTTGTGGAACCAATTTCTGGAATTATTTTCATCTTGCAGAACTGAAATTCTGTATCCAGTAAATAATATTTCCTCGTTCTCCCCTCTCTGCCCCCACCCCCTGGCAACCACCCTTCTATTCTGTCTCTGAACTTGACTAGTCTAGGGATCTCAGGTAATTGGAATCATACATTTGTTTTTTTGTGACTGACTCGTTTTACTTAGCATAATGTCTTCAAGTTTCATCCATGTTGTAGCATGTGTCAAAATAGTTTCTCCTTTTAAAGGCTGAACAATATTTCTTTGCATGCATGTATATACCTTATTTGTTTTTATCCCTCTATCTATAGATGGACACTGGGTGACTTCCACCTTTGGGCTCTTGTAAATAATGCTGCTATGAACCTGGTTGTATAAATACCTCTTCAAGACTCTGCTTTTGGGACGCCTAGGTGGCCAAATCAGTTAAGTGTCTGCCTTCAACTCAGGTCACGATCCCAGGGTGTTGGGATCAAGGCCCGCATCAGGTTCCCTGCTCAGCGGGGAGTCTGCTTCTCCCTCTCCCTCTGCTCCTACCCCTGCTTGTGACCTCTTTCTCTCTCTCAAATAAGTAAATTAAAGCTTTAAAAAAAATTAATAAAATAAATACATCTTTCCTATTATAAAATTAATTCGTGTTCTTGTAGAAAACTTGGGGAAGTATAAGCCAAATAAAAATTATTCCTCATCCGTGGTGTGCTGATAAAACCACTTGATTTATAGTATTAGGTGACTTCTGTGACTTCAATACTCCCACCATGGTCAGTTTCAGCTGGCTTCCAGCTACCCATGAGACCTCACTAAATGCAGGGTAGGGAAGAGGTGTTCACAGCTGGCTTTCACACCCCCGACCCTAACTCACCAGCTGGTCAGAGCCATAGCTCATGCAGGTGGCAGTCACACAGTCAGCCATGCAATGTCTCAATGGCCGTGTCCTCCCCCTTCCGTTTCAGCCACTTCCATGATGGGATGGGAGGGATGACCTCGTGGCTTAGTGCTGATAAGGCCCTTCTCTGTCTCCTTGCTGTTCTTTTGTTTCCTGGCTTTGGATGTGATCTTGTGACTAAGTCCTGCTCCAAGCTGATGCAGCCATCTTGTGACTATGAGGCCAGACAGAGAGTTCTAGAGATGACAGCTCAGCATCTGGACTTAGTGCAACTGCTGAACGAAACCCTGGAGATGCCTATTTTCAGATTTTTTAAGTAAATAAAGATTTTTTTTTGATGATTTAAGCCAGGGATCAGCATGTCTTTTCTGTAAAGAACCAGATAGTAAATATTTTCAACGTTGCAGGTTACAAAATGTCTGTCACAACTATTTCACTCTACTGTTGTCACGTGGAAACAGCATATACAACACATGAAGGAAAGAGTATGGCTATGTTCCAGTCAAACTTTATTATGCATACTGAAACTTGAATTTCATATAACTTTAACATGTCACAAGATCTCATTCTTCTTCTTCTTTTTTTTTTAACGGGAGAGAGAGAAGAGTGTGTGCAAGCAGGAGTGGTATGGGGGAGCGGGGGCAGAGGGAGAGGGAAAGAGAGAATCTTAAGCAGGCTCATGCCCAGCACAGAGCCTGTTGTGGGGTTTGATCTCACAATCCTGAACTCATGACCCGAGCTGAAATCAAGAGTTGGATGCTTAACCAGCTAAGCCACCCGGGAGTCCCCTTATTTTTCTTTCAATTTTTGTTCAATCACATAAAAATATAAAAACCATTCTTGGTTCATGGGCTCTACAAAAACAAGGGACAGGCCAGATTTGGCTTGCTGGCCCATTTGCTCATTCCACGGTCAAGCCCCCACTAGGTTAGGTCTTCGGTTACCACAACAGAAAGCAGGGCTAGTCCTAGTTTACAAAGGACTGTCCTCAAACACACATAGACTGAATCTCATCCATGTTCACTCCCAGGAGTGTGAGAGGCAGCACATAACCACCTCTTTGTTGAACTTCCTCCACATTAATCAACATTTTCCAGAAAATATACTGAACACATTAAGACTAGGAAAACATAATCTGGGGTATAAATTGAGGCTTGGATATGCAAGAGTGTGCCCGGCAGTTAATTTCCCTGAGTGACTGAGCAAGCAGACTTCTGGGAAAGCACTCAATCCAAAGGCGGGACCAGCTTGGGCCAGGCAAGAGCTGTTGGAAGAGAGTCATGTCCATTGGAGGAGAGAGGTACCATGTGTCAGGTTAGAAATGAAAAAAATAGAAAAACACTTTTATTTTTCAATAAAGCCACTATGGTGGCCACCATAGTGGCTTTAGGATTCCTCCGACAAATGTAACACAGTAGGGATGAACAGGACTTGCCCCATTTTGCAACAGAACCATGTGCCATATTGGCATCACAAAATGCCAGTATCTCCCCGAAACTAGTGGTGCCCAGAGAATATCTGGTGGGAGACTTGGGGTAGCCCTAATGCCAGAGAAGGACCCATGTATTCCTAAGTCCTTGTGAGCCACCCCTGAAAGACTTCCAGAATTCTTTTTTTTTTTTTTAAGATTTTATTTATTTATTTGTCAGAAAGAGAAAGTGAGAGAGAGAGCCTGCACACAAGCAGGGAGAGTGGCATGCAGAGGCAGAGGGAGAAGCAAGCTCCTCACTGAGCAAGGAGCAGACTACTTAACTGACTGAGCCACCCAGGCAACCCTCCCAGAAATTCTTGATGAGCACTTGGCAGGGCAACGTTCTTCCTCAAGGCAGTGCTTCCCCCATGGCTTTCCCATTCAGCGCCCTCTCCGAGACTTCCCCATTGTCCCTCTGCCTGCTGTGTGTAGACTGTCTTCTCCCTTATCTAATCCAGTAGTAGCCAAGACTCAGAAGTTTCCTGTGGATAGCAGCTTCTACCTACCCCAGCAGCTGTGATGGCTCCTTCTTCCTCCTGTCCCCTCCATTTCGTTTCTGCCCTCATTATGATGACCAACAGCTTGGGGAGAATAAGAAGAGTTTTAGATTTCAATCTCCTATTTCCTAGCTGTAGTAGATCCCGAGGAACTATCCCTCTAGGGTCTTTCCTAGGGACTGCCCTTCCCCATCTCCATGACCATGGGAGCTGCCTCGTTAGTAAAATATGACTCTTACCCCCACCACTCTATTGGTCCCTCCCACACCAGCCACAGCCTCTACCCTCCTTGCCAAAGTTAATGGGCTTAGAAGGGACACGTGATTCAAACTGGACAAATGCTCACTTCCTAGGGATTAGGAGAGGCAAGTGTATTTCCCTGTATAAAACTTTAAACAACGAAAGTCAGCAGAAATCAGTATTTCCCTCCTTAAGTCCATTAAAACAACAGTGGAGGAATTTGTGAAAAGGAATAATTGAACAAGAACAAAGAAAATGTGGGAGGAGACAGAGCAACAAAATGCTGTAAGCTGGGAAGTTAGATGGCTGCATGAAAACTGAGCTAGAAGACCTGAGAAAGCGGAATCCTAAACCAAAAAACCAAAAAACAGTATACTCTCCCTAATACACGGAACCCCCAGGAGATAGGAGGCAGCAGGTACCACTCACTTGGAGTAAGGGTAGAGCTGAGCATAAAAACAGAAGACTGATTAAGTATTGATTTAAGAAGCAATTAGTCCCCTCACCCCTCCTCCACTGCCCTTGGTGAGTGGCCGTCCCCCCCTCTACTCCAGCAGGAGACACTAGACTCTTCCACTAGGAAAGGATAAAAACAGGTTTTCTGGCGTGGAAGACATCAGTCACAGTTGAGGGCATAGGTGGCATACTGGAAACAGGGGGCTTAAGCAGAGACATCCTATACACTAAACAAGGAGACCACCATCCCTCTTTCCCCATTCCACAATTAGAATACTGACAGACTTATTCCCTCTGAGCATGAGACTGGCAGAAACTTTTCTGGAAAGTCTGAATAAACCCAAGGAAAAAAACCTAGAGATCCTGACATCAGAGGTTTCCCAATGAACTGGCCCAGACTGATTACTCTTCATTTAAGTCCCCACGTGGCCAGCCCCACATGTGTATATGGGGTTTCTAAGGAACTTTTCTGTGCCCCACTTTTAAATACGTGTGCATCTAAAACATCCCCGGGGTGATGGTCTAGTGAGACCCCATGACCATCCTACACAGCAGTCCTAAAGAGCGTTCCACAGAAGACAAGATCAGGTCAAAGGCACTGGAGAGATTTCTTCAAGATGATGAAACTGATGGAACATTCCTTGCTTGAACATGAGAGATTTATACCGCTCTGGGGGGAGGGAGGAGACTGAGATTGGGTTAAAAAGAAGTATGTAGAAAACCAGGCAAATGAAAAAAACAAGACATTACTCTAGGGAGGATAGAATTGTGAAGGAAAGGGAACATAATTTGCTGGGAGGATGTAGGGCTTGGTATGTGTGTGTGAGGGGATAACAGGGTGTGGTCTGCGGGAAGTCAGTCTTCACCGTCCATCATAAGAGGTCTATACCGAGGATCTGAAATTCTTCCATGGATGCCATGCTCTCTCTTTTGCTTAAACTTGTCAGAGTTGTTTTTTATTGCTTGAGTCTGAAAGAATCGCAGCTAAAACATTAGTCACAGGATCTTTGCTTGTCACTTCTATCCCTAGGCCTGTGGCTCCCCGCCCATAGAGCAAGGTCCTATTCTTTGATTCTGTGCACCTTTCAACAGTCAACCTCTTCATCTCCTCTCCTCCTACTCAGCCTTTCTGCCAGCTATCTGCCACATCCACTTGCCAAAATGAAACTTCCTTTGGGGGTGTATGCCCTGGCCCACATTGTGTCACAGAGAAAGATGTTGACAAACCCTGCCTGGAAGACAGCCTGCTGAGGCAATCCGTGGGGGAAGTGCCAGGAGGACAACAGAGCTGACTTTCCAGTATGTGGGTGTGATTGCGCTGCTCCCCAATCCTGGACTTTTGGCTTTGATCGTCGACACGTTATTTAAAAAAAAATTGTATTTATTTATTTGACAGAGAGAAAGCAAGAGAGCGCAAGCAGGGGGAGGGGCAGAGGGAGAAGCAGGCTCCCGGTTGAGCAGGGTCACCCCCCTGCCCCACCTCACCCACAATGTGGGGCTCAACCCCAGGACTCTAGGATCATGACCTGCGCTGAAGAAAGATGCTTAACTGACTGAGCCACCCAGGCACTCCAATTGTCTATATTGTATTCATTTTTTTTCAAAGATTTTATTTATTTATTTGACAGAGATCAGAGGTAGGCAGAAAAGAAGGCAGAGAGAGAGAGGAGGAAGCAGGCTCCCTGCTGAGCAGAGAGCCCAATGTAGGGCTTGATCCCAGGACCCTGGGATCATGATCTGAGCTGAAAGCAGAGGGTTTAACCCACTGAGCCACCCAGGCACCCCCGATTGTCTATATTTTAAATTGAAAGTTGACTTATTTATAATTTTTACCCCATCTGTATTTTAGACAAATTTGAATCAACTTTACAAAATTAATAAAATATAGGCAAAAACGATTAAAAAAATAAAGACAGACACAAGGAAAGTGTGATGATACATTGATAGAATGAAGTGCTAAGTCTTATTCCAACCAAGTTCATTGGTAGGTAAGACAAAATAAAAGTTACATAATTGTGAAGTTACTCCACATTCAAAAAAACATTTATTGGCTACTGAATCAGTCGGGCTTATGTATGGCTACATATCAGAGGGAAAAAGCTAATAACGGCATGTTTTTTTTTAAGAAGGTAAAAGAAGCCCAGAAGTAGGGAAACCAGGGTTAGTAGGGAGCCTTTCTGGTCATCAGGAAACCAAGATCCCTTACCATTCAGTAGTGCTCTTCAAGTCACAGCTGTCACCACTGCGTTTGAGGAAGAAGGAAAGATGAACAGTGAGAAAGGTATTTCCTTTTTGTTTATTTATTTATTTTTAAAGATTTTACTGATTTGGGAGAGAGAGAGGAAGAGAGAGAGCACAAGCCGTGTGGGGGGTGGCGGCAGGCAGAGGGAGAAGCAGGCTCTCCGCTGAGCAGGGAGCCCAATGCAGGACTTGATCTGAGGACCCTGGAATCATAACCTGAGCCGAAGGCAGACATTTAACTGACTGAGCCATCCAGGCATCCCTATTTCCCTTCTATTTTAAGGACACTTCCAGAAAGTCCCACCTAATATTTCCACTAACATTTTAATGTACTGAACTTAATCACGTGGGTACACCTGGCCACAAAGGAATCTAGGCAATGTCTTTCTGCCGGTGGATTGCTGCCCCAGATGCGCTCACTACGGAATGCTGATGTAGGCAACAAGCAGCTTCTGCTACAAATACTGACTGTGGCAGGTGATTCTGAGCTCAAGAAATACAAAGATGAAGACAACACAGTCCTCGCCCTTTAGGAATTCACACGTTTTAGGAAAACGCTAATAATCAAGGGAATATGCTACCATTAAAAAAAATTTTTTTGGAAAGATGTGAACAAAGAATTCTGGGAGAGTGAGGTAGTGATGAGCTGTCTAGAGAGACAGGGAAAGATTCATAGAGGAGGTGACCGCAGAGGTGGGCCTTCAACAGAAATTTAGGAGAAAGCTTTCTAGGTGCAGGAAAGAGCATGCGCAAAGGAAGGCATTAGACCAGGTGGCTTCTTGGCCCAGGGCAGGGGAGGGAATTTTGATTCATTCTGTATTCTTTAAAATAGGGTCATCAGAGTCTTGGGGGAAGAGAAGGCCAAAATAAGGTGAAAGGGGCCAAAACCTCCACTGAAAGGATTCTAGAGGGATTGGTAAGCCCTGGAGGTTTATGGGGGCTGGGGGGGGGGGGGGGGGGGGGGGCGGGCCGGGGGGGTGGGGGGGGGGGGGGGGGGGGGGTATGGTGGGGCCAGAACCAGGGAATGTGAGAATTAATGAGCTAAAACAGGAGCACGTGGGAAAGGCGATCAGCTAAGGGGCAAGCTAATTGTTTAAGTGATATGCCCTGAGGACCTGAATAAGGCCTGGTAGCCCAGAGGTTTGGAGAGGGAAGGGAGAAAAGCAAAAGTTGGCTTATCACAGGTTATAGGGAGAGTGAGGAAGAGGCAGAGACCATCAGAAGACTCTGCTGCGTCTAGTTGATCCGTGAGTGGCTTTCGATTCCCAGCCTCTCGATTCCCAAGCATTTTCTATTCCCAGCCTTTCGATTCCCAGGCATTAAACAAGGTGCCTGGCGCTGCTCTCCTCAAGGGATCAGTGCAGAACAGGCAGCTGTGCTTCCGGTCCTCAGGGAACTCCTGTCTGGGAGGGCGGGGTACCAATGAACCGAGCAATTCAAACACATTGTGGTGCCAAGCACAAGCATGTCTGTGTGGAGCTGGCTTCTGAAGAGCAGTGTGGGGGAAATGGGAGATGAAGGACAAGGTAGGCATGGGAATTAGGGCTAGATCTGTCTACTGGGGTGTAACCACTTGGACGCTTTAAATGGTCCAAAGCCCCACCCCTACTGGCCAGTCTCTAAGGCATGCATGCGTTAGAGTCTAAGTCTTCAGTTAGTGAGTGCAGTTCCCCAGGCACCTGAGAAGAAAGCTCAGAGTTCATCTCTCCTAGAACAACACCCCGTGGGAAGGCCTGAACTTTCTTTTCTGAAGTGCAGGTGGGGGTGCATAACTATCTAGGACCTTCTGGAAGGCAGCCAGGCAATATACATTCCTGTAAAATACACATTCCTGTGACCCAGAGATTCTGCTAGGAATCTATCTCAGAGAAATAATTAAGGATGTAAGCAAACTTTATATTAGCAAAAAAATGGAAATGACCTTACTGTCTAACAACTGAGAATTTGCCAAGTAGAATCATCTGATAGAATCCTATTTGGCTATTAACACCCACTGTGGTTTGGTTTTTTGGTTTTGGGTTTGTTTTTTTTTTTTTTTGGAAATTTTATCTTTAAGTAATCTCTATACCCAAGGTGGGGATTGAACTCACAACCCTGAGATCAAGAGTTGAGTTGCATGCTCTACTGACTGAGCCCCCAGGTGCCCCTTATTTTACTTTTCAAATTAACTCCACTCAGGTAATGCATCTACTGTAATATATTTAATTATAATCTGCAATGTGTATTATATTTTCAGGGTCTGAATTATTAGTGTGTTTTTACTATAGTCATTACATTTCTAATATGACTGGAGTATATTATTTTAGTATATGGGTTAAATCATTATACTTAAATCATTATACATTTTTTTAAGGTTTTATCTATGTATGGGGGCGTGGAGAGCACAACCAGGGGCAGGGGTAGAGGGAGAGGGAGAAGCAGACTCCCTTGCTGAGCAAGGAACCCGACTTGGGACTTGATCTCAGGACCCTGAGATCAGGACCCAAACCCATAGCAGATGCTCAACTGACTGAGCTACTCAGGTGCCCCAAATCATTATACTTTTAAGGTGAAAAACAGATTAGTGAAGTACATTACAAATACATTTGTGAAATTGTGATGCTTTGGACAAGCAGTAGACGAATACCCAGTAAATTTAACAATCCAGAATTTCTTTTTTTTTTTAAAGATTTTATTTATTCATTTGACAGAGAGAGATCTCAAGTAGGCATAGAGGCAGGCAGAGAGAGAGAGAGAGAGAGAGGAGGAAACAGGCTCCCTGCTGAGCAGAGAGCCCAATGCGGGACTCGATCCCAGGACCCTGAGATCATGACCTGAGCTGAAGGCAGCGGCTTAACCCACTGAGCCACCCAGGTGCCCAACAATCCAGAATTTCTAATTATTTGGCATGTTCCAAGTCAGATCTGTGCTTGGTTATTGAACTTTTACTGTATTATCAAAATTTGAAGCGTGCCAAAAATTGTCAAGAAGCAAAGTAAAAAGCAAAAATAAATTTGGTCACAGTTCATCACTCAGAGACAATTAATTGTTGACATGTAGAGACAATTGTTCCAGATGTTTCTATCTGCAAATGCACAGATAGGAATGAGAATAAAAGAAAGTGTATGTTTGCATCTGTGTAGGGGAAAAAAAAAAGAAACAGTTTTACAGAGAATGGAAATAACCACAATAGCATTACCCCCCGCCAAATGGGATCATATTTTTCTTTCCAACAAAGGCATGACATTTATCAGGACAAAAAACTTGAAGGAATTCATGAACTTCAGAAAATATTTCTTGACATCAAGAAATACAGGTTCCTAAAAATTGCCCGTTAAGTTAAGAAAAATGATGACATTCAGAGTTTTGAGTCATTTTTAAAAGCATGTTTCACCTTTAGGCAATGTCAGTTGACTTCCAGCCAACAAACGTGAGGACATTAACACACTTGTACTTTTCCCCATTTCCTCTTCCCTTGCCTCCCCCTGATTTTTTTGGTTGTATCATTTTCACATAGGAAAGGTTAATAATATTTACATTCCATTCTTTTACCACAATTCCCACAGTTGTCTGGTTGGTTCTGTGTCTAAATGGCATTGGTGCTCATTAGTGTTCTCTTTCTATGACTTCTCCATTCCTACATTTGGAGTCATCCCTTCATTGGTGGGGTTTTGTCGTCAAGTAGTCTGTTTTCCTACAGGTCTCATAGATTCTTGCATGCTTCAAATGGTCTGCATCATTATACTTAAAGGGCACACTGATTAAAAAATTTGGGGTTATCTCTTTTCCCCAGATCTTTCCAGATATTGCTCCTTTGTCTTCTAGCATTGAGTGTTGCTTTGGGGGAAGCCAAAGGCTAACTAACTTTTATTCCTTCTGTATGACTTGCTTGTTCTCCCTGGGTATATTTAAGATTCTTCCCTTCACTCTAAAATTCAGCAACTTTACCAATATATACTGTAATCAGTGTATCGCTTAGCGTAGAAATTCAGACACAAACGCAAAAGAACAGTGGCTTTAAAAGAGAGAAATGTATTTCTCACTTAATGATATAAACTGATACAGTAGCAATTCTCTAATGAAATGGTCAGGGGTTCAGGCTCTTTCGTTTTGCTGCTTTACCATCCCTAGGGTATTGTCCTTGTCCATGGACCAAGATACATACTCTAGCCAATAGGAAGAAGGAAAGAGAAAAGATCAGATTCCTTCCCTTTAAGGAGGTATCCAGAAGTTGCATACAGTGATCTTTTGCTCACATCCCATTGGATAGAACTTGGTCATATGACCCTACCTAACTGCAGGAATCCTGGAAATACAGTCTTCACTCTGGGTGACTATATATGCAGCTAAAAACATTCCACTGTAATGGAATGAACACTGGAGAAAAACTAGAAAATTTTGCTATGATCAATCTGTATCTGCTCTTTCCTGGGGTATGGCCTGTCTTTTCAATATGTAGCTTCAAATCTTTATTTCAGGAAAGCTTCTAGAACATCTGTGACTATTTTTTTCCTGTTCCATTTTCTGCTTTAGGAACGCCAACTATCCAGCTTTTGTACTCTGTATATCTTTCTTATTTTAACCTTTGTATCTGTGTTTGTACCCTTTGTACATGTCTTCCATATTAATCATCCTTCCTCTAAATATTTTTACAATGCTTTCTTTCCATTTCACTTTCATTTGTGTTATCAACTGTATTCATTCAGAAAACTTTTTCAGTTGTATTTATTCCAGTTCCTATTGTTTCTGCTGGTGTATGTATCTCTGTGATATTACTATCTTTTTCTTTCCTTCTTTCTGAAGTAGGCCAGCCTACTTTTCATCCTCTTCTAGGGCCTTGGGATCTCTTCTTTGCACTCTTGTTATCTTTTCTTTGAGCTCTCTTGTCAAAGAGAGACTGTTTCATCTCACATTCTTTAAGATCATGGAGAATTATTTGTTGGACTCTGTTTCCTGAAGTAATCCCTTTTCTGATGTATGTTTTTCATCTGCTTTTTGCTTATGGCTCTCTTTTCTTTATTTCGGGAGATGAAGGCCATTTATGCTCTAGGAGCAGAGTGAGAGAAAGGAGCTGGAGTTTCCACCATTCAGAGAAAGTCTTCCTCTGTTCTTTTCTTTCTTCTTCTTTTTTTTCTTTTGCCCCATGGCTACCATTTTGGTATGTATACTTCCAGAGAGATGTGTACATAATTTTCCCTTACAAAATAAGATGACAATCTACGTTCTCTTTTGCAATTGGTTTTCTTCATGTCATATATGTTTTTATGTCAGGAGATATATTTCTCCCATATTATTTAAGCAGTTGCATCACATTCCTTTGGCATGATATAGCATATTTTTTTAATCCAGTCTCTTGGCAGGCATTTCCATTGTTTCCAGTAATTTACTATTGTAACCAAACTGATGCATGATTTAAAACCTCTTATTTTGGGGCGCCTGGGTGGCTCAGTGGGTTAAGCCGCTGCCTTCGGCTCAGGTCATGATCTCAGAGTCCTGGGATCGAGTCCCGCATCGGGCTCTCTGCTCAGCGGAGAGCCTGCTTCCCTCTCTCTCTCTCTGCCTGCCTCTCCATCTACTTGTGATTTCTCTCTGTCAAATAAATAAATAAAATATTTAAAAAAAAAAAAAAATAAAAAAAAAAATAAAAAAAATAAAACCTCTTATTTTGACTCTGGATTTAAAGCTAAATCGTGGAGGATTTCACAGGTTTTCACTTTACCCTTCCTTTTTTTTTTTTATGGAGATACAATTCAACTACCATTAAAGCCACCTTTTCAAAGTGTACAACTCACTGGTCTTTAGTATATTCAGAGTTGTGTAACCATCACTACTATCTGTTTCCACATTTTCGTCACCTCAAAAAGAAACACCCTATCCATTAGCAGTCACCCTCATTCCTCTCTCCTAGCTCCTGGCATCCTCTAATCTACTTTCTGTCTCTGGATTTGCCTACTGAGGACACTTCATATAAATGCAATTATAAAATAAGTTCTCCTTTGTGATTGGCTACTTTCACTTAGCATAATGCTTTTAAGGTTGGGTCATGTTGTAGCATGTATCAGTACTTTAGTCCTTTTCGTGGGCAAATAATATTTCATTATATGAATACACCACATTTTATCAGTTGATGGACATTTGTGTTGTTTACACCTTTTGATTATGATGAGAAAGCTATGAACATTTGTGTATAAGTTTTTGTGGACCTATATTTTTAATTCTTTTAAAAAAGATTTTATTTATTTATTCAACAGAGATCACAAGCAGGCAGAGAGACAGACGGGGGGGTGGGGAGCAGACTCCCTGCTGAGCAGAGAGCCCAATGCTGTAGTTGTATATCCACTAGTGGAATTGCTGGGTCATATGAGAGGATAGACTTACTCTTGATCCCCATGTTTCTAATTCCATATGACATCACCAGTCCCTTTACAATGTGTGTCCCCAAGTAAAGAGCCTTTCAGATTTAGTTCCTACAGACACTGAATGTACAGTTTCCTGCTTGCATTGGTGGTCACCTTGCTTTAAGGGGTGGAAGAAAAGGCCTAAGATCTCATAGCTGTTTTCTCCCAATGTGTCACCTCCACTTTACACAGTATCTCATGCCTTCATGGGATCTACAGACACTTTATTTTTTTTTAAGATTTTATTTATTTATTTATTTGACAGACAGAGATCACAAGTAGGCAGACAGGCGGGCAGAGAGAGAGGAGGAAGCAGCTCCCTGCTGAGCAGAGAGCCCGATGCGGGGCTTGATCCCAGGACTCTGAGATCATGACCCGAGCCAAAGGCAGAGGCTTTAACCCACTGAGCCACCCAGGCACCCTGATCTGCAGAAACTTTAAGCTCTATTTTCTTCTACTTTGCTAATTTAGTTGCCTCTCACTCCTTCAGGGGCGAGGCCCTTTTATATTTCTTCATTGTTATTCTGTTAGGGTTTTGGGGAGGAAAGGCTATGCCTACCAGCTTGTATAACTGGAAGTTGTATTAATTATGCATAAGTTTTTCTGATTATTGCTTATCTCTGAAATATACGAGCTTTTTTTTTTTTTTTTTTTTTTTTTTTTTTTTAGATTTTATTTATTTGACAAAGAGAGAGATCACAAGTAGGCAGCAGCAGGCAGAGAGAGAAGTTAAAACAGGCTCCCTGCTGAGCAAAGAGCCTGATGCAGGGCTGGATCCCAGGACTGTGAGATCACGACCCGAGCTGATGGCAGAGGCTTAACCCACTGAGCCACCCAGGTGCCCCAAGAGACCAGCTTTGTTAAAAATCAGTTTCGAGAAAGATGAAGCTAGTGATCTGGACAGACCACAGTTTGAAATTGTTGATTTTCCTCAAATGTTGTCACCAAATTTGTTTTTGCCTTTGTCTGGGGCCATATTCTTCCAGTTTTCAGGATGTAGGAAGTCAGTGTGTTAACACTCCCTAAGACAGGCTCTGTCTTAGTCTGTTTGGGCTGCTTTCAGAAGACACCACCTACTGGGTGCTTAAAAAGCAACATTGATTTCCGCACAGTTCTGGAGGCTGGGAAGTCCAAGATCAAGGTGCCAGCAGATATGGTGTCTGGGAAGACCCCACATGGTTCGTAGATGGACATCTTTGTGCTGTATCTATATGTGGTATAAAAGGTGAGAGAGTTCTCTGGGATCTCTTTTAAAAGGGCACGAATCTCATTTAGGAGGGCTTCATCTTACCATCTGATTACCTCCCAAAGGCTCCACCTCCAAATATCCTCAATTTGGGGATTAGGTTTCAACATAGGAATTTTGAGGGAACACAAACCTTCAGTGTATACCAGGCTTTCTGATAATTAATGTGCCCTCTTTCCCCCTCCTTTGTCTCTCCTCACTCCCAGCAGATTCCCTCAGGTAGGGGGCTGGGACATAGATAATGAATATGTTACTTACACCTGACTTCTCCATGATTCGCACCTTCCTACTGCCTACATCCTGCCACACCTTGATGGAGTTACTTCTCTGGAGCCATTCCAGATGCTTGAGTTATGGTTCCAAACAGTGAATTGTAAGATGGGCTTTCTTGGGGCCCCTGAGTGGCACAATCAGTTAAGCATCTGACTCTTGGTTTCAGCTCAAGTTGTGATCTCAGTATTGTGAATCGAGCCCCAAGTCAGGCTCTGCATCAGAGTGGAGTCTGCTTGAGATTCTCCCTTCCTCTGCCCCTGCTCATGCTCTCTCTCTCTCTTTTATTTTTTTTTTAAAGATTTTAATTATTTATTTGACAGAGAGAGATTACAAGTAGGCAGAGAGGCAGGCAGAGAGAGAGAGGAGGAAGCAGGCTCCCTGCTGAGCAGAGAGCCTGATGCGGGACTCGATCCCAGGACCCTAAGATCATGACCTGAGCCGAAGGTAGCGGCTTAACCCACTGAGCCACCCAGGCACCCCTCATGCTCTCTCCCTTAAATAAATAAGTCTTTATTTTTTCTAAAGATTTTATTTATTTGTATGAGACAGAGAGAGCTAGCACAAGCAGAGTGGCAGGCAGAGGGAGAAGCAGGCTTCCCACTGAACAAGGAGCCCTACTCGGGGCTCAATCCCCAGGCCCTGGGATCATGATCTGAACGGAAGTCTGATGTTTAACTGACTGAGCCACCCAGGTGTCCTGATAAGTAAGTTTTTAAAAACAAAAAAAAAAAAGAAAAAGAATGGCTTTCCAGAATAGTGCCCTTACCTTTACTTGGCAGTCTACAGCTTCTTTGTGTCATTGAAGTTAGAGATGGGTACAAGAATGTTCAACACTGTGATAACTAAAGCTAGAAAGGAATAAGCTATCATGAGCTATCAGGAGGATGGGTAAATACAATGTTACATATTCATACAATGGAATGCAATTCACCAATACGAGTGAGTGAACTGGGGCGTCTGGCTGGTTCAGTTGGAAGAGCCTGTGACTCTTGATCTTGGGGTCATGAGTTCAAGGACCATGTTGGGTATAGAGATTTCTCAAATAGATAAATGAACTTAAAAAACAAAAAAGAGTGAACTCTAGATGGGTCTTAAAAACATACAGTTGAGTGAAAAGAAAAGTAAGTCATGGAAGAATATACTCTGTGATTTCCATAAAAGCAAAAACTCCTCAATTGAAAATATATTGTATAGGGAAATATACATGAGGAACAAATCTCTAAAGAAAGAGAAGGGAATGATTAAGTCACAATTCAGGATAGTAGTTACTGCTTGGAGGGAGAGGAAGGGGTGTAACAGGACGAGTCCACACAGGACCGTCTAAGGAACTACTTACATCAGGTTTTCTAAAAGCAGGTTGGTAGGTACATGCGTTCATTTTACTGTGATTAGTTAAATTGTTCATATACATTAAGTAATCCTTTTATTAGCATGAAATTTCATAATAAAAAATGGAATGATTGTTCCTTTTTTCTCATCTTCTAAAAGTTTCCCTTTTTCGTTTTTTGGAGGGGTTTAGGGTGGGAAGAGGAGTAAAAAATGCCTCCTCCATCTTTATCAATGACTCTTTCCCCAGAGGTTTGAATAATCCGCATGCCTAGCTTTGTAGAGATATGGGCCATTATAGCGTTTAGGTTTCTATGTAACACTGAAGAAAGAGAGTCCGTGGAAAATGGACATCAAGAAGTTTTGTGACTTCCAAGATTGTTTCTTTCTGAAACCCTTGAGATGAAAATGGCTTTAATTCAGAAAATGGCTCGTGCACTCATTTGGAGGGAAAGTAAGGCAGGATTGCTACAACAGTGACAGAAGAAGCAGCTAGGGGGACTTTACCGCTGACTCCCAGAAAAAGAAGGGGGTGGGGGACAGATGGTCTAGGTGAGCAGTCATTGGCCCAAGGTAAGACCTGCTTGAGCAGAAACCCAAGTGGACTCACATGCCCACCTCAGAGGGCATGACACTTGCAGGAAGGGTGGATATTTTTCCCCACTCAGGAGCTCTAGATCTGTTCATGCCAGAACAAATCTTGAGTTGAGCAGTGAGTGCTCAAAGCCATGGCCCGAAATAACCTTCATGTTAGAACTTGGTGGATAGACAGGGATAGGGGTGGCATGCATGCCAAGGAAGGTCAGTGGAATCAGGCAGTGCCCGGGAGGGAATTTGGACTTTATCCTGTGCAATGAAGGGCTGTTAAAGGGTGTAAGCCAGGAAGAGACGGGATAAGATTTGAGAGAAAGCTTGTGATTACAAAAATGCTGGTAAGAATTCAACAATTTATTTAAAGGAATCTATATTGCATTAATCACATCAGCATCTACATCGATTATAATCATGTCCATATGTGGGTAAAATATGCTTTCACTCTGTGGGAGAGGGAAGTCCTGACGCACATCAGGACTCAGAAACCCTCAGGAAACCCTCTTGAGTCTCCTCCCTCTTCAGAAGCTTCGTACTTCGCTTTGCAAAAAAAAAAGTGGGGCGCCTGGGTGGCTCAGTGGGTTAAGCCGCTGCCTTCGGCTCAGGTCATGATCTCGGGGTCCTGGGATCGAGTCCCGCATCGGGCTCTCTGCTCAGCAGGGAGCCTGCTTCCTCCTCTCCCTCTCTCTCTGCCTGCTTCTCCATCTACTTGTGATTTCTCTGTCAAATAAATAAATAAAATCTTAAAAAAAAAAAAGAAAATTAAAAAAAAAATTAAATGATTCAGAGACCCTCTGCCAAGCTCTGTACCCACACCTTCCACTCCCCTGAGGCTTGGGGCTCACTCCAGTTAATGTTAACATTAAACTGTTCTTTCCAGCAATTAGCAACAATTTCAGCTTCTCTCCTTAGGTTTTTGTTGTTGTTGTTGTTGTTTGTTTTTTAAGATTTTAGTTATTTATTAGACAGAGAGAGAGAAAGAAAGAGAGAGCACAAACAGGGGATCAGCAGGCAGAGTGAGAAGGAGAGCAGGGAGCTGAGCAGGGAGCCTGACATGCGGCTTGATCCCATGACCCTGGGATCGTGACCTAAGCCGAAGGCAGACACTCAACTGATTGAGCCACCCAGCTACCCCATCTTCTCTCCTTAGGTTAACTAAACCCATGTCCCCAACATAGGAGGAATGCTTGCCTTCTCATCTTCTGTAAAGGACACTCATCTAAGGCGCATGCTTGCCGTTGCTTCTAACCACTTTACGGGCAAAACAACAAGGGAGGAACGAAGGCACAGCCTGGAGCTATTCCAGTTAGGACTGTTAGCAAAACTAATAAGTACTATTAGGACATCAGTTTTGAATTTGCTTGCCTCTCTTATCCTCACAGCATTGGCAGAAGTGGATGCCGTATTGCAATTGGAATTAATGACTTCATTATGTAATCTTTGTTTAGTATCCAGGTCCTGTGATAAGTTCCATGGGAGCAGGGGGGCACGTCTGTCATGTCTGCCCCTGTAAACCCTGAAGAGTGCCTGGCAGGCATCGAACATTCAAAATGGATTTATTGAATGCATTTTGGATCCTCTTTTACAAGTGAGGACACCAAGGCTTAGAATTGTTAAATAGCTTACCAACTATTAGGTCACCAGCTAATCCAAACTCACATCTGTTGGACTCCGTCTTCTTAGTAGCTCCCAAATAGTCTAAGGTTTTATAAGGCTCACATAGCTTGGTCAAGTTTCTAGCTATTAAACAGAAACTTATTGAAAGATTAATTAACACCTTTTGAAAAGTCTTAGCCATTTCAGAACATAAAATGGAATGCAGAGGTGAGCAGCAGTGGAATGGTTATGTTTAAACTTGCAATGTCTCATGAAGATACGACATTGAGAAATTCATACCTGACATTTGAGAACAAAAAGCTGGCTTAGAACTTGGGGGAAGTATTGTTAGGAATTTGCTCAGCTAAATCTTCCTGAGCTCGTTATCAATAAAGAGGGTGTTTTCATTGAAATAGAGATCATTATGGTTTTATATCTCTTTTTCCTCAACTGCAACCTGTATTGGAGGAGGGCTCACCTTGTCACGGACCACTTGGCATTCGTCATCCTTACCTTGCTTGCCCAAAATCGTTGTCCAACGAGGCCTGAGTCCTGATTCCAGCCCTTTCTTCACACCTGGCCTTGCAAGGGCACACACTCCCTATTAAATATTCAATACTCCGAGGCCTGTGAAAGAAGCAAAGGAAAATAAGATTATCATTTCCCATAGGAAGGATATTGAAGCAATTGTGCAAGTTACCTATGGCGAGAGAGGGAAGTTAAGTCTCTGGGAACAGCTCCTTTGGGAGTAAATAACAAGTCCCAGCCCATTCTCATCTCATCCCACTTCTAGGCAGGAGTCTAGCCAAGCTGCCAGGCAGGCCCTCAGCCAGACAATGTAAGAACAAGTGATGTGTGAACGTGCAGGTATTACCCCAATCAAGAGACAGGCCCAGATCTTTAAGTTTTTTCTCTGGGTTCCATCCCCCAGAATGTGACTGGAAGAGAAATTGCAAACACCAACCTAAGACTTCACACATTCTTTCTTTGCTGCAGCAAGGGTAGAGGTCACGGTGCAAAGGTCTCAGAAACTTGAATTCCACGGATTTTAGAAACTAACATTGGCATAGATTTTGATGGTCTCTGAGTCATCTCTGATGTGCAAAGTGTGTTCACATACACCTTCCTGCTGAAGTTGATAGACCAATGTTATTATTCCTAAATTGGAGACAAAAAAGGATTATGGTACTCATCTAAAACCATGCCACTGCCCCCAAAACCCGCCTCCTGTGGACCATTGCTCAGTCCTGGGGTTTGATTTTTCTACCCCTTCAAGCCAACCATTTCCCACTTTTGCATTTGGTGTATCACCTCTTAGAGAATAGAATGAGCACTTTGGATTCCCACCCCAGTAGAAAAGCCCATTTATTCACTGACATACACACAGGCATGTGCACATACACAGAGCTGTGCACACGGAGTTTTATATTGGAGTGCGCTAAAATTATTGAGGATCCCAAAGAGTTTTCTTTATAGGGTTGTATCTATCAGTAGTTACTGCATTCAATGTTTAAGCGGGAAATTGTAAAAATATTTATTACTTTATTAAAAAGAAACACCCCCCAAAATAAGATAAAATAAAATAAAAACAAAACACAACAAAATAAAATCCATTGCATGTTAACATCAGAGTGGTGATGCCAGCATGCATCATGTAGCCTCTGGAAAATTCCACTGCACACTCAGCACGAGAGTGGAGAAGGTGAATGATATCTTAACATGACCGTGAAAATGGTTTCAAATGCACAGACCCCCAGAAGGGTCTTGAAGACACATGGTTGTCCTGGAACCACACTTTGGGAACTGCCTACGAGATCATTCTCTTCAAAGTCCCAGTTATTCAATTCCTCCACATCAAATTTCAGTTCCTTGTCCTTGCAGCTGCTTCCTCTTCCCATCTCCACTTAGCCCCTGGCACTCACCTGCTTGAGCCTTCCAGCCCTGCATTTGTCTCTAATACCCTTCAGGGCTTTGTTCTCTCCCCTCTAAAGTTCCCTTGCCTAGAAGGTCCTTGTCCTTCTTTTTCATCGGCACCCCATGGCTCAGTGGTCATTCCCACCCCCAGACTTCTGAACCAATCATCTTGCACTGTCCTTGTCCAGCGACCTTGGCTGTGGTTCTTCTCTGCGGGTGTGTGTGCTATCTTCGCCACCAGATGAGCCCCAGGGGCAGCTGGTTGCTTGGATTTAAACCCTGACTCTGCCTCACTAGCTTAGTTTACGCTTTTTCATTAGAACAAAAAATTACATAGTAGCGTGTGCTTCTTGGAGAAAAAAGAATAAGGACATGCATAAGGCAAAAAGAGCCTCTTCCTCTTGCTTGCTTCCTTCCACTCCCGGGGCCAGGGGTGGGGGGCAGGGGTAACCACAATGGCTGCTTGTCAGGTGTCCTTCCAGATCTTTTCGTACACATATACATATGCAAGCTTCTTTTAATTTTTCTATTTGTTATAAAGATGAGACCATAGCCTACCTATGTCCTAGAACAGGCAGGATCTCCCCACCTTTGTGAGGTGGTGCCTCGTGCCTTGAGCTGGGTGACTTGGGACAAAACCAATTCACTCTAACTCAGGCTTCTTCCCACTAATATCCCAGGTTGCCTCCCATGAGCACATGTGAGTTCAAGTGCACACACATGAACGCCTGCACCCCACACTTACAAAAGATTCAGTGTCTCTGCAGGGAACATTCATGCCTTGTCAATTTTAGTATTCCCCGCAGGAGATAAAGTGCCTGGCAGCTAGGAATTAATAAGAGATTGTGAAATTGACTTGATCTGGACTCCGAAACCGGATTGTCCTGAGGGAGAGAGAGAAGGCACATGGATGAAGATCCCAGCCAGAGTCAGAGTTCAAGACCAGATTGACTGAACTCTGACAATGGTCTGGCCCACCATCCGGGCTCTGCCCACACCCTCTCAGAGCAGAAGGGCCAGGGTCACCGGGAGAAGCTGAGATCTCCCAGGGGAAATGGATCTGCCAACCTGGCTCTGCCCCAGGATGTGTAACAGTTCCTTCTGGGGGGAGGGGTGGGAACCCCGGCAGGCAAGAGCTTGCTGTAAACAACAGTGCTCATTGCTTACTTGCTTCAGCTGCCCACCCAGGACATGGCATCCATGGGGATGCCTGCGAAACCAGTCTGAGCAGAGGCCTCATGCACGTGGGCACAGAGAGCTGGCAGGGAGCATAGGACACCAGGAATTAGAATGAAATGGATCACCATTAGGACATGACTGTTTTGCCAGGCACTGCTATGTAAATGTACTTGCTTCTACTCTTTGCACAGCCATGCACAGCACTGCTGGCCTTGGGCTCAGCCCTTTGCTCTTGCTTCAGCTATGAACTTGCTCCCCTGCGACATTTTGCTGATTCTATATACTGGATTAATTTGACTTAACTTTGCATCTGTGCTCTCTCTCCTGACCATGAAATGGGAGGCCACATTGTCCTCTCAGCCTGAAGGACTCCTGGAGCAGGGGCATGGGGGTGGGCCCAGCACAGGTGGCCCAGGCTGCTGCCCACACCACAGCTATGGGCTTTCAAGAATCCTGTTGGCTGCCCTATTCTCCCCTCTGCCCACAGAAGTTTCAGCACCCTTGAGAATCAACAGGAAAAGGCAGGATCATGAATTCAACAATGAGCAGTGTGTGGGAAGAAAAAAAGCCAAAGGCCTCCCACGGTGCACTCTGAGACCTCGCACAGCCTCTGCCCCTCGGATCTCTCAGGGTTCGCTTCCTCTTCCTCTCGTCTCACATCACTCTTTACTGTTCCTACAACATGCCAGGGTCACTCCTGCCACAGGGCCTTTGCACCACTTTTCACCCAGCTAGTCTAGTGCTCCCTCCTGCTTTCTGCTCAGGCCATTGTTCCAATGTCACTTTCTCCCTGAGAGCTTCCCTGACCACACTCTCTACCACTGTAAACCCCCATCACATTCCATTCCCCACCTCCTCCGCTTTTTCCTTGGCACTTCTTACTGCCTACCTCGCTTATCTCAATGATTGGTCCCCCTGCCTCAGCAGTTTTTTCTGTATCTCCAGCAGTGAAAATGTGCCAGAATGAGGCTAGACCGTGAGCTACTGTTGGGCAGTATGTGGTTCGGGTCAGTCCCCCTCCCTCCCAGCCTGACTGCATTCATCTGGCTGATGACGTGGAGAGGGGACACGTGCTTCTGTGCAAGCTGCCTTCCCGTGGTAATAATTGATGAGTCCAGACAATATCCTCTTACCACCCCAGAGAGGCCCAAAGCGAAATCACCCAGGGAAGGGCGACAGGAAGCAGCTGCCAGGATGACTAACTAGGATCTCAAGTGGCAATCCTTCCAAGCCTCAGCGAGGCTCCGGACGGCTAGCTGTTGAGGCTCACATGGCGTCCTGGCCTGACCTGGCCCTAAATGACCAGGAGGCAGACTTGAAAAAATAGGCCTATCTGAGGGAGTTGACACTGAGGCCTGCAAAAGGAAGAGAGATTTGCTGAACTCTGTATAGAAATTTTGCAAAAGTAAACTTGGTTCAGTCCTTATGAGGACTCCTTCTGTGCTGGGCACTGTTCTAGGCAGGAATGGAGCAGAGAACCTGAGGGGTAAGCCCTGGCTTGCTCTGGGTGTTTACTTGTGAGTTCTGCTATGTCATCCTTTCCCAAGGCCTGGGCCCTGCTTCCCTTCAACCTTCTGCCCTCTAGTCCCTTAACTCTCCCCCGATCTACTGGCTATGTCCAGATGGATAGATTTCCTTCACCTCCAGAACAGAACAACGGTGCCAACACACAGCTCCCAGCCCCCACTGGGCCAATGGGACTACAGTGCTGGTCTCACCATGTCCCCTCCTCATCCCAGTCATATCAGCTTTATACTTCTGTCCAGCTTTCGGGGGAACTCCAAATCCCTCTCTCATGACCACCTGCCTATGTGCGGTCACACCATTCCCTCACACATCCGCCTTCTACAGTTGTTGGGCTAAGTGCCTCAGCATCTCCCAAATGGATTATATGGCCCCATGCTCAACACATTCATGTCCTCCTCCAGCTTTCCCCATCTGAACCGCCTCTTCCCTCCCTTCCTTCTGTCTCTGTTGCTCATCATGGATAAATCAATTCTCTCATCTTCAAGGAGAGGCGGACTTCCCCCTGATCAACTCCCCACTGCCTAGAATGCCTGCTCACCATGTGTGCATCACCACTGACCTCACACATCTTCCCATTAATCAGGACTCTCCGAGGGGCACCTGGGTGGCTCAGTGGGTTAAAGCCTCTGCATTTGGCTCAGGTCATGATCCCAGGGTCCTGGGATCGAGCCCTGCATCGGGCTCTCTGCTCAGCGGGGAGGCCTGTCTCTGTGCCTACTTGTGATCTCTGTCTGTCAAATAAATAAGTAAACTCATAAAAAAAAATCAGGACTCTCCAAGAGTGTCCGATGAATGTGTGTACCATCTCTCCAAAAGAATGGAAACTCCTGGAGGGCAGACACAACTTTTATCTTTCTATAGCCTCTATAGCCCAGCACCCACTCACTGGGCACTCAATCCATGGTAGATTTGACCCAGATTTATGGATATTTTTAAAAAGATACATCTGGGGAAATGTGTGATTTCTTTATAGATGTTACGAGGAAAACATAGAATCCAAGGTTGTATTATGGTCCAGATACTACAGTTTAAACTATGTAATCAAATGGGTAAACCTGAAAGGTAATTGGTAAAAATAAAAAAAAGAATTGTGTGTTAGGGTTGTTAGGTCATGAGTGATTTGTTCAAATAATCTGTGAATGTTGTTAGTGCATGGTTTATGCATTTGAAAAGATTAAAAAAATATATAGGGGGCTTTAAGTGTCCCTGAAACATTTCACTCTTGGGTACAAACTCATTAAGTCTTTCTTAGGAAACAAGTGGGAAGGGGGGATTGGTCGTCCTTTGGAGACTTTGCTCAAGTCATATTTATACACGAATAGCTGAGCAAAGGCAAGTACATTTTTGCCTGCAAATGTTCATTCCCTGGGGATGGGACAGAAAAATAAACAGTTTAAAATAACCCAATGAAATCACGTGAGCTATAAAGATTTTTTTTCCTTCTCTCAACAAGAATGGAAAGGTCATGCATTCCTCTTCAGTTTCCTGACATTTTGTGCCCTGAAGCTCTAGCAGTGGGGGAAGGCATTAGGGGAGGGCCCGTACACCTGTACTTCCAGGCAAGGACTGCTCTGGGCACCAGCTTTCTCTGCGTCTTTAAATTTTCTCACATGTTTATTTTCTCCATCTCAGACCATGTGCTCTCAGAGATGCAGACTGAAGTCTTCCTGCCAAAGGAGTGGCCCTGCAGCACACCTAAATATCTAAGAGGAACCTGAGGAATCAGTGATCCAACCTCTTCATCAGACCCAGGAGAACCAGGCCAGAGAATGAGACATGTGCCGAGGCCACACAGCCAACGGTTTACTGGGGGACTCTTTCTAGAGAGCTCTGGAGCACCTCAAGCCCAGCCCCTATAGGGTCGCTCCTCAGCTTGGGTAACTAGAACTTTCCTCTGCTAAGTGTGTGTTGAGCACATATCCTCTAGGCCAGGAAGCTGGCAAAAGGCCAAGAACAAACAAACCATGCTCCCTAACCTTGAGGAGCACTGTTCCGGATTTAGCCGGCGAGATGGGGCGAGTTCCCAGATGACCAGAAAGCAAAGTGGAAAGGAGAAAGAATAAAAAGGAAGGAGCCCTCTGATGAAGTGGGCTAAGGGAGGCACCCTGGGCATCAAGCTGGCTTGAAGGGGTTGGCCTTGCAAATGAACTCAGAGGCACTGAATCTGTTGCATCCATTTAACAAATACTGATCGCTGGGATGCCGGGGTGGCTCAATTGGTTAAGCATCTGCCTTCTGCGTGGGTCATGATCCCAGAGTCCTGGGATCGAGTCCCACATCAGGCTCCTTGCTCAGCTCCCTCTACCTGCCACTCTCCCTCTCTCTCTGGCAAATAAATAAATCTTAAAAAAAAAAAATACTGACCGCCAACTACCACATGCCAAGCAAGGTTCTGAGCACTTGGGAAGCAAGTCTCTACCCTCGTGGAGCTTACGTTCGAGTAAGAGTAGGGACAGACACTACACAATATATGTAAGTGCAAGTAGGTGAGGCAGGCTGGCGAGAGTGTGACATTGTGCAGCCACTGCGGCAAACAGTATACGGTAGGTCCTCAGGAAATGAAATTGAGCATTACCATTGGATTCAGCAATTCCACTTCAGGGTATATACTCACCTCAGGCTGAAATCTGGGGCTAGAGTAATCTAAACAGAGGGATTAGCAAGTACAAAAGGCCCAAGGCAGAAACAGCAAGGAGACTGCAAAGCCATTGCCATGAGATTCTATTGGTTTATCTCTGTGCCTTTTCGGTCAATTGCAATGGTACTAGGGAAACTGCTTAATAGTGGAGCTGGGAAAAACCTCCCCTGGGGAGGTGGGCAGTGTATGTGCGCATGCGTGTGCGTGTGTGTGGTGGAGGGGATACGCAGTGCATAGGGTCTAATTTGGATGAGGAGTTGGGGGAGTGACTTGGCTGTAGAGACTCTGAGCAAAGTCACTATAGACGCAGCTGTTACCTTTTGTGGGGGAATGTGATCACTACAGGGCATAAGAGTTGCATGTGACCACAACTTCATTTCTCTGGGAACTATTCTGCTAGGACAGGAACTGAAAATTCTTTCTCTATGGCCTCTTGGTGTTCTAGGAGAACACGGGTTTGCATTTCTCCTTACACTGTTCTCACAGCTCCCGGGAGTGGAAGAGGCCATGGTCAGACTCTTTCATGACTTTCACTCCCAACCAACCAAGGACAAAGGTGAATAAAGAGCTCACTCAAGTGAGCAGAACACTCTCAATGCCCAGGATGATTCCTTTTCATAAAACCCAAAGTTTTACGCCAGGGGCATTACATAAAAATAAAGCCACAGTAGCCAAGTGCAAATTCTATCATTATAGACAATGCTGTGAAATGAAGTCTTTCTCAAGATATTTTAATTGTCAGGTGCAAAAGATAGTAGGATCTTCTCTTATTGAAACTTCGCCATCCTTGCGGCTAATGCCCACTGCAGCTGCATTAAAGACCCTGGGACATGACTAGCAAGAGGTGAAGGCCAAGAACCAGTGATGACTTCAGAATGAGCTCTCTGCACCTGCTAGGCCCACCAGCTTGCCCTGGTCTACGTAACCAGCTGCGTGACTCAATCTCATTCACAGCTCCCATTGGACTGGTAGTCTGTCCTCATGTAGAGGCTAATACTCACATATAAGGTTTTAGAGAACTAGCTTGAAGTGTAATGCTGAGAGATGTTGTGGGCCTAAGGGTGGTATCTGGAGGGATCTTCTCTGGAATTCTCTGCCAGATCCCAGTGTGTAGAGGCCACAGCATTATGGAAAGTGCATAGGAGGAACAGGAGACAGGAAGTCTGAGGGTTAGCCACTATTCACCTTCGTGCTGCTTATCTTTTGTTTGCTTAACCCACCCTGGAGGCACTCCCTGCTCTTCTCCACCTAGTCTTATGTTCCAGGAGGCTGGCCTCTGCAAACTTAGGCTTCCCTTGCCCTCTGGCTTTATGGCGCAGCCAATGAGGGGCTCCCAGCAGGAGAGACAGGTTGGGTGTCAGTTCCCCTGACTTCTCCCTAGGTCTCTGCAGGCTGGGGCCAGCTCCCCCTACCCTGGGTCTCCCTCCTGCTTCTGCTAACAGTGCCCTCCCCTCTCCTCAGCGCCAGGTAGCTCCCCCAAACACTGGGCTGTCCCTTGTGGCTTCCCTACGCTCTGCCCCCACTTTTGTAAGGAGTCCTGAATTCTGCTGAAATCACCCAGTTAGAGTGTGTCCTTGGTTTCCTGCCAGGACCCTGACTGCTGCAGCCACTAATGAGCTGGGCGACCCTGGTCACAACCACTAGGCACTCCAGCCTTGGTTTCCTCGTCTTTTTTTTTTTTTTTTTTTTTTTAAAGATTTTATTTATTTGAGAAAGAGAGAGCAAGAGAGAGAGCATAAGCGGGGGTGAGGGGAGGAGAGCTGGGGAAAGAAGGTCAGAGGGAGAAGCAGACTCCCCACTGAGCAGGGAGCCACGTGGGGCTGGATCCCAGGACCCTGGGATCATGACCTGAGCCAAAGGCAGAGGCTTTAACCCACTGAGCCACCTAGGTGCCCCCAAAATGCCAATTCTTATACACTTGTTCCACAGAGTAGTCCTAGGGTTTAAAATGAATACAAAGCATGAAATAAACATGTCTTCAAAAATAAATACGCTTTCTGAGTTTCACAATTCCAGGAATGCTTGAAAGTAACTTGCTGTCTTTTCTATGGCACGATACTGCTACCAATAAGCAGGCACTTGAACTAGTCTTTGTAAACTGTACATGGTTTTTTGTTGAGTACCCAAAGGCTAAGTGGATTTCACTGGGATGCACCCAAACACGCTAGGTGGCTAATACTACTTTAATCCTAAAACCAATCTCAAATTCAGGAAGACCGATACAGCAAAACCATTTTTAATATTTTGCGCCCATCAGGATAGTAATGATTAGCATTTTACTAGAACGACGTCTAAGCATAAATATTAACATAGTTTTCATTTTTGATAAATAAAACTAGCTTTGTTATCACCATTGGCTGTGAGGCAACCTGGTGAAGGAAAAAGGATATATTGCCAGACTTAAGAGATGGGTCCTAAGTGCCAGTTCTGACATACCCTTTACGCAAAGCCTTTAGCCCTGAAACAGTTTTTATCAGATCTGTAAACCAGAGGGTGAGAGCTGCCTCCCTTCATAAATGAGGTAACAGTGAAAGTTCTTCTTCGTAAATGAAGCTGGGCTATTTCCGATTGCTCCCCTCCGGGCTTCCTCAAATACGTCATCTCTCCCATTATTCTCATCTGATTAAGATAAGTGGGGACAACTGAAGGCTGCTCTGATTTGAGACTTGGGGAGATGGCGTAGATCTTGGGGAAGACAGCGGGGGACAAAGCAAAAAGAGGGCCAGATGTCCTGATGAGCCCAGCAATGAAGAGATTTTAGCCACCCAAGACTGGCTGCAGTCCAGACTCAGAAATGAGTTCAGCGGCAAATAAGACCAGTCCTTGCCCACGAGGACTTTATCCTTTAGCCAGAGAGCTAAGTGTAACCCACACAAAATCGTTTAACAGTGGGTTATAATTGCCCAAGTGTGCGACTCACAGGATGCTCCAAGCTCACGGGACACTGGAGTACCTCTGTCAGGCTGGGAGGAAGAGTGGGCTTCCAGGGGAGCCTGGGGACAGGGGTGGGGCATGGGCATCAGGCGCATCCTGTAGAGGGGGAGGCTGGTTGTGGGGAGGGGAAGCGACTTTAAGAAGGTAAAAAGGGCCTGGATTTCTAGGGCCTCTAGGGCCGCAGAGCCAGCCTTGATAACATTTATATTGTATACATGATGAAACAGAAAACCACTGCACATTTTTGAGCAGAGTCCTGAGGTGAGGCTGGAGTTTTAGGAAGATGGGTTTGGGGGCGCTTGGGTGGCTCAGTCCTTAAGTTAATCTGCTTCTGCTTGGTCATGATTGCAGCGTCCTGGGATTGAGCCCTGGCATTGGGCTCTTTGCTCAACAGGGAGTGTTTCTCCCTCTCCCTCTGCCAGCTGCTCTGCCTACTTGTGCTCTCTCTGTCAAATAAATAAGTTAAAAAAAAAAAAAAAAAAAAAAAAAGGAAGATGGGTTTTGTAGAGAGGAGCCGGATAAAGTGATGGAGAGACCACAGAAAAAAAAGACAGATTTTTTTTTTTCTCTTTTAAAGAAACCTAAGTATTTGCACTATAACCTGTGAATTAGGATAGGTGGTTCTGCTTCCTGCCAAAGACAAGGCTTTCAGAGGGTATTTGTTTTCTGTTTTATTTTTTTTTCCTAAGTAGGGTCTGGGCTTAGGGTGGGGCTCACACCCCAGAGAGCCAGAGTCGCCTGCCCTGTGGACTGAGCCAGCCAGGGTTTCCTGTTTCCCCTTTACAGAATTTTCTTTACCTTTCAAAACAAGACCTTTACTCTACTGTGAGGGGACTGGCATGGCCCTGCAGGTCCTAAGTCAGATGGGGTCTCTCTGCTCAAGGCTTTGCAGATTTATAACCACAGATTGGTCATGATGGTGTGTGGGCATTAAAAAAAAAAAATGGGGGCCTTCACAATATTAACCTATTGGTATTTCAGAGATGATCACTGAGGGTCCATTCAGCACCTTTTATTTTTGGTAATCAGCTTTCCTTTATTATCAGTCTTGGCCCAGCAGCTGTGGGGCCCAGGTTGGCTCTCAGAAGCACCTGGTTTGCCTCCCTCAGCGGTCAATGACCTTTTGTCTCAGGTCCAAGTTGTTTATTTATCTTTCCTGGGCTATTTGGGTCATTAAGAGAAATGTATTAGTTTGCTTTTTCAATTCTCTATTCCCTAGAATTTTACTTCCTTATTTTACATATGACAGGACAAAGGAGTCAGGCCCAGCATTTTCTCTCGTTGTCGTGTCTTTTTGTTTTTTGTTTTAGCAGATTTTGAGGAAGGAGGGAGCCAGTGGGCCTACTATGACATAGAGAAAGAGGGAATTACCCTTTCATTTGTTTTTCTCCCTCTCACTATCACAATCACCATCATGTTGTAAAATGCAATGTATGTTGGCACAGAACATATGGGAGGCCCCGCCCTACACGAACGTCAAGGTTCCTGTCCTCTGGGGTCTACAGTTCAGTGGACAGTCTATCTGGAATAAGCTATACATCCTGAGTTAGGACAGCAAGCTGGAGGAGGGCAAGGTCAAAGGTTAAGGGAGGCAGGGAAGGGATGGAGGAGGTGAGGGCTCTGCTGGGGGCGTGTGGGCCCAGGGGAGTGCCAAGCAATGCTGCTCAGGAGGCCAGTGCAGGCAGGTGGCACCTGAAGGAGTGGCTGTTGGCAGTGCACCAGAGAAGAGGTGTGGGTATTGTGGTGGGGTGGGGTGATAATTCTGAGAAGCCAGGCCCATGTCCCAGGGCCGGGGCCTGGAACCCCCCCTCTATGGCTGGCTTCAGGGGTCCTGTGTCCTGAAAACAGGGCTGACAATGGGGGGAGCTTATGCTGGCTTCTGCTGAGATGGCCACGGAGGTCTGAGCAGCTGGGGGAGAGATCTGCATGCCGTGCCTTGGTTCTGGATTTTACTCTGCGGAAGCCATTGAGTTTGGGGGCCAGAAAGAGGGGTATGGTGGGGCAAACAGTCCTACGTCAGGGTCTTTGTGGTTGCTGCTGTTTGGTTTATACGGTTTAAAGATTAATCCAGCAGCGATGGGTTAAAATGAGGAGGAACTCAAGCAGGGGGATGCTTTCAGGCCCTTGTGGCTCAGGCATCTAGTGAAAAAGGCCCAAACATGATGATGGGATGGGCAGGAGAAATATTATAAAAGATGAATTGGCAAGCGTTGGAGATTGCGCGTGATGGGCAAAGGGAATATAGCCGTGCGTCAAAGTGACTGGGGCCTCAGCCAGGCCCAGCAGTAACTAGGTTTATGCACAGCCCTGGCTTATGTCTATAACTTATTGCTTTTAGCAGCAGACTTTGCTTACAGACTGTCCCACTTAAGTTGCCAGAGGAGCATTTTCTTTTTCTTTGTTTTTTTTTAAATTTCTAATTTTTTTTATTAACATATAATGTATTATTAGCCCCAGGGGTACAGGTCTGTGAATCACCAGGTTTACATACTTCACAATACTCATCATAGCGCATACCTTCCCCAATGTCCATAACCTCACCACCCTCTCCCTACCCCCCTCTCCCCAGCAAACCTCAGAGAGGAGCCTTTTCTTGAAGCATCAGTGGGTCTTCTCAAAAGGGTGGATGAGTGACCAAGAAGCTTTGGGCTCCTTCATAGCCTGAGAAGCTGGTTCAGGAGACCCTATTGAGCTGACAGTGAGCAAATACGTAAGGGTGTCCAGAAGGAAGTCACAACAGGCCTTAGGGATTCATTAGGTTTCCCTGGTCCAGCTTTCTTTTAAATTATTTTTATATGGGCACCATAAAACCATAGAAGAGAATAGAGAAAACAGGAGAAAGGATTTCCATTTTTGGCTCTGGCCTATAGATCCCTGAGTAATCCTACTAAATGCCCAAAAACAAAAGTCAGTATTTATTGAAAGCCTACTACAATCAAGGCTCTTTGGGATTTAAAAACAATGAGTGCAAGGACAAGGTATTTACAACAAGGAAATGAATGTTTTTTTAATATCACTTTCACTGAGTTGAAGAAATAGTAAAACTTTTATTATCTTGAAAAGAAAAGAAATGGGTCAGAATGCTGTTTCCAGATATCTGTTTGATTCTCACTGGGCTTCTGGCTTTGGGTCAACAGAGTTCTCTCCTGTCTGGCTCCCCAGTGGTGCATGTGAGCTGGAAAGAAGCCACTTGGGCCACAAGGGGAGATGGTCTAAATCTCCCAGGCCATGCTGTTGCCTCTTGTGCCCAAAGTGGGAAGCAGGGCAGTGTGAACATACAGGTTTCTCTCTGGTCCTGCTTCAAAGCCTCTTTCCAACAGGTCTGATAGAAGCTGAAGAAGAACGTCACGGGTATGAGGCTTGGGACCAGGTGGGAAGCTGGGAACCCTTGGGGAAAACAAATCTGTGTTATCTAGTGTCACCTGCAGGGATGTTCCCAGTGACACTGTCCACAAGAGCAAAAAATGCCAAAGAACCCAAATATCTGTTGAGAGGAGAATGGAGAAGAAGATGGCAGAGTAGTCACATATAGGAGGTCATACAGCTGCATGACACAGCAAGGACAAATGTCACCAACAGCACATTGAGTGGCAAGAAAAACAGATCAAAGCATACATACTGTATTATTTACTTCATATAAAGTTCAAAAGCACGCAAACCCAGCATGTTGTTCAGGGAAGGGTATTATAAACACCCTTCATAAAATTATGAAGAAAAGTATAGAAACAATCAACATGAATTTAGGAGGGTACCGGGAGGGGGTGGTGCAGAGGAGAGGTATACAGTGGGGCTTTGGTGGCGTGGGCTGTAGCCTCTGTCTAAGCTTGGCTATAGGTAGTTGGATGTTTGTTTTTTATATTCTGCTAATGTGATTTATTCTTTTGTATGCATTTAATATTTAGTTCGATTTTGAAAACCTAGATGGGGCGGAAGTCTCCTGCCAAAGATGTGATTACAAAGCCTAATCCTTATAATCCTGGAACTCGAAACTCATCAATCCTGTCTTTGTTTAACCATCACACAAATACAACGAAAAGGCCAAGTATATATACGGAGCAAATGTAGATGGCAGAGCATGACCCAAGGGCCCCGAGTTTATCCCCCTTTCTGGGTCGCATTTGCCTTTGACATTTCTTCTTTTTTCTATCTCATTCATGATTGCACTCAAAAACTTTTTTTGAGTAACTCCTGAGTGAGGCATGCTCTATGTTGTGAGGAAGGGACAGTGGAGAGTAAGACAGACATAGGTTCCTGCCCTCATGCAGAAGACAGATAATTAAGCATTACAGATACATGAGGAGAGGTGATGCCCAGAAGGACAGGTGGCCGGGGGGGAGCACAGGGTGGCCGCTGACCCCCGAGCCACGAACCAACAGCGTACTTTAGAGTAACAAGAGATGCTTACTGCATGTCAGGCCATGTCCTAAGTGCTTTACATATTCTGTACACCATATAGTAATGCACTGAATCCTCACACCCTAATGAGACAGGTGCTATCGTCATCCCCATTTTACAACTGAGGAAACTGAAGCCCAGGGGAGCTGAGTGACTAGCCCAAGGTCACACAGCTAGGAAGCGCTGAGCCAGGATTTCAAACTGGGCACACTGGTGTTCTTAAGCGCCATGCTCTCCTGCCCCTCCTGCTTCCCTAAGAAAGTGGCATTCTGGCTGAGACCAGAGAGATGAAGAGCAGTCGGGCCAGTAGACAGGAGGGCGATGGGAGTTCCGGGCAGAGGGCCCGTGTATGTATCACTTGAAGGTGTTACAAGGAGCTAAAATAAATATTTAACCACAAAAAAATGTGAAAGAGCCATCCAGCTGAGAACAGTCTTCCTTTTTTCTTCTCTTCTCTTCTCTGTCTCTTTCTCTCTTTCTCTTTCCAGACTTGGCCTAGAAGAAGCAATGCAGGGATGAGGTACGGTCTGGGGGAGGTGGTTCGAGCTCTGGGCAAGATGCAGACCCTGGTGCCAGGGCTCCGAGGGTTTCTAAAGGCCCATGGCAACAACTGCCGGGGCTCCTGGGAAAATCTCCAGGCATCCAGGATCCTGTGGCTTTGGCCGTCCCTCTGTCCCCTCTTGGCCTCGTTTCCCAAATGGACCCAACATCAATCAAGGACAAGAACCTAAGGCACGACCTAGCAAACAGCTGGCAAACTATTTTTAAAATCCAATTTAAAGTTGTGTATGTGTAAGCGCCAGTGTGTTTCTCTGGGGGATTCTATCTTTTCAAGTGGAAAATTTTTTTTTTAAGTCAAATAAGGTAATCTCTATTTTGATTCCCATCAAGCCCTCGCGCAGGGCTCCCAAGCCTACGGTAAGTGCTAATCCACTTTAAGCACAGGCAAGGCGAAGCTTGGGAGTCAGGGCCACTCCTGGACCCACAGACAAAGGTCAGGACTGCTGATATTTATCCTGTTGACACTGTTAGTGTGTGTTGGGCTTTGTCCAGCAGAAGACAAGAAAGAGAGGACATTAACTGTGGCTGTGAGAGGGTGGGGAGGGCGAGGCTTCTGGGATCTGTCCCTCTGCTGGCCAGCTTCCTAAATCTAGGACTCCCTCTGACCGCTTCCAGAACAAAAAAATATTAAAGCTCTGAGAAGATACAAGAGTGAGGTGACAGCAGGGACTGAGGCAGGAAATGGAGCCGAGAAAGTGAGAGGGAGGGCTGACCCGGGTGGGGACACAGTCCGCCAGCACTTCACAACGCCTGCTTGTCTCACTCAAGCTAGTGTTTTTCTGGTGGTTCTGCAGCCGCCAGGCCTTGGCTTCAGGCGCCAGTGGCAAGATAAAGCATCTTGTCCCAGGGCCAGCAGCACAGTGTAGCCTGTGAGGACGACAGCATTTTGCTGCTTCTAACAAATGCCTTTTGCATCAGCAACCCAGATTTATTTCTCTGGGCTTTTCTTCTTTCTGAGGCCTACAGTGGATAGATACATCTAGGGAAGGATTTCTCCAGCTTTCCCTCCTCCCCACCCCCCACCAGGCACTTCCTAACTTTCCCGTTTTTTCCTCAAACAAAGTCTAGGATAACCCAAAGGACCCTTGGCTCCCTGAAGAGTCAAGCCTGCGGTGGCCATAAACCCAGTCAGAGTCCCCCTCCAACACCCTTGCAGGTGAATTTTTTTTAGTCTCGGGAGGGAGATAACAGGGCTGGACAGGCATCCTGGGGTAGGGAGGAGAGGGTTCCAGCCAGGACAGAAAGGCCCCCCGGGCAGAAGGAAGCTCCAGGCAGAAACACTTTATACCTTGCATACTGTGATGGGACCTAGGGAGGCGCTGAAGGGGCCTGCTCTAGGGCAGAAAGGCAGTTCTATCAGAAGGGGAGCCGGACAGAGAGCCAAGTCAGAGAAAGGCTTTTCAGACAAACCATGAGCCACTTCCCAGGGCTTGTAGTCACCAGTCTCTGCAGCCGTGAAGGGACTGATCACAGTTTCACCAGGCAGCTCATGTTCAAGCCTCAATCATTAAAAAGTCACTCTTGTATTGAATTAATGGACAGCAAGCCCTAAGCGCTCGTCAGGGGCTGGTGTGTGGCTAAGTGCTCTCTAAATATGAGCCAGTATCATCAGTATTATCGAGCAGAAAGCTGCCTCCCCCAAGTAATGACCCATGGGCCCAGTGCTCTCTTCTAAAGCAACCTGGCCCCTGTCTGACCCCCTCTGTTTTCATTTCTGTAATAAACATATTTAGTGTTTTTCGGTCCCACACATCTTCCAGACACAGGACCATCGTTGCCCTCTATAGACAATTCAAGTGATCAATCGCCCTTTTGGAACATTTTAATCACGGGACCCAGGATTGAATCTAAGATTGCAGGTATCATCGAATCATCTAAGAATACAGTGGAAAAGCACTCCTTGAGTTCTCTCACCTGTTGATGCACAAACCTGCAAACAGGTGGGAAAGGCTGGAGATAGGAAGATGAATACAGCATAGTGGCTGCTATTTACAATGCGTCATACCTGGATGGGTCAGTGCATCGCGGTCCGTTCGCAGCATGGACTATTATCACACGACAGGACTACACACCAGGACTATACACGACAATGTGGGTGACTCACAAATGCGATGTCAATGAAAAGCCAGACACAGAAGAGTACACACCATTTGGGGCTTTTTTTTTTTTTTTTAATTTATTAAAACAGCCCAAACTAATCAAATGCTTTTGAAAGACTCGATAGTGGTTGCCTTGGGGAGGGGAAATAGAGGGTGTAAGAGAGTACAAGGAGGGCCCTGGGGGCACTGTAAAGCTTGGTTTCTTCCTCTGGGTGCTGACTGCATGACTCTCTTTAGTAGAAAATTCTGCAAGTGACACATTTACAATAGGTGCCTTTATCTGCTTGGATGTCGTATTATCAATAAGAAGTTAAGTGGGGGGAAATATGCATAGGATCAAGGTAATTGGAGGAGACATGGAGATAACTTCAGTGCAGATGCCATGAAGAGGAAGATAGAATGTGTGATACAGACGGAAAAAGGACCAATAGCTAAGGCTCGGGGATGCGGGGGTGGTCAGTGAAGCTTCCTTGAGGGGCCCTAACACTAAACGGGAGCTGAACCTCATCCTTGGAGGCTGAATATTTGCGAAAGAAGGCGAATGTTGTTTTAGATATATTTACAGAGAGAAAGCGGAGATGTTCCATGCACTCATTCTGAGGGCCTTGCTTGTTCCTTGAAGTAAGAAGACAAAAAAGGGTCACAAAGATGAGTGGAAGTAAGATGTGAGAAGTGAGCACGATGCTGATTTAGAATAACAGGGGTGAGAGCCAGAGCCAACCCAAGGTAAGTAAAAATAAATCGATGGGTGGCAGAGAGAAAGCCGAACAGAGGTATAAACCATGAACTTGGAGTGGGGCCATTTTCACTGGGTAGGTGGCCCTTTTCCAGAGCAAAACCAGAAAATCCAGGGTTGGGATTTTACTGGGCAGATGTGGCAAAAGAAGGGAATTTTCACTGGTGACAGAGTAGCTTAAAAGATCAGCCAGTGTCCCACCAGCAGCAGGAAATGGTCGTCTGTGACCCCAGTCCCTCCTGTTCCCCTCACAGCTCTGATCGCTCCCTCCTCAGCCTCACTCTGGGTCTTCTTCTCTACTCAACACTCAAAAATGGGTGTCCGTAGTGTGCCGTCTTGAACTGGGCCTTTTATTTTTTCTTATCACACAACTTCCTTATACCCCGTTTCCATTCCCACCTGATCTCATGTGTTCTGCCTCCAACTCAGAATCTGCTGAGCTCCAGACTTCTATGTCTGTTCACCATAATCAGATTCGATGTTTTCCTCAACTCAGTGCGCTCAGAACTGAACTCATTATTTTCTTCCCCATCCTCTTCTGGTCTCTAACCTTCTCCTTCCTTCCTTCGCCACCCACTCAGCTGCCCAAGGCAGATGGCTGGGCCTCCTCATCCAATCAGGCACCATAGCTGTCAGTTGTCCTTTTTAATAACTCTCCTAGCTGAGGCATTCTCTACCCCCACTATCACCAACTAAAACTGAGCCCCGCTCTGTTGCAAAGACCTCTGATCAGTTGCCCTGACTTTAGTCTCACATCTCCTCTCCATCCTCTAGGCTGCTGCCCTGGTGGTCTTCCCAAAACCCTAATGATGTGGTCACAATGCTTTTATTAATGCAGCTAAAATAAGCTGGTCCTGTGTCAGGACAAACCATAGTTTCCCGCCAAAGAGATCCTTCTTCTTACTCTTTCTTATCCCTCCATGTTTCTTACCTGCTTTTAAAACATTTTATTTATTTATTTATTTATTTAAGATTTTATTTATTTATTTGACAGACAGAGATTACAAGTAGGCAGAGAGGCAGTCAGAGAGAGGAGGAAGCAGGCTCCCTGCCGAGCAGAGAGGCCGATGTGGGGCTCGATCCTAGGACCCTGGGATCATGACCTGAGCCGAAGGCAGAGGCTTTAACCCACTGAGCCACCCAGGCGCCCCTATTTATTTATTTTTTAAAGATTCTATCCATTTATTGGAGAGATACAGAGAGAGAGAGAGAGCTAGAGAGCACAAGTCGGGAGGAGAAGAAGCAGGCTTCCCGCAGAGCAGGGAGCCCAATGCAGGGCTTGAGCCCAGGACCCTGGGCAGATGCCCAATGATCTGCCCCACCCAGGCGCCCCTAAAATATTTATTTTAAGAAAAGTCTTACATTCACATGGTATAAATAAATCAGATATTATAGAAAAGCATCAAATAAAAAGCCAAAATCATTTTTTCGTCCCTCCAACCCCCCAGAGCCATTCTCCAAAGGTTACCAATGCTTCTTATGTATCCTTCCTGAAAAAAAAATGTCTGCAGCTACCTGTATATATTTTAAAACTTAACACAAATGAGATAGTATTGCTATGTACATTGTTGTCGTTGTTGTTGTTTAAGAACACATTTAGAGGATCTTTCCATGTTCTACCTCATGTTTTAATGATTGCATACTTTTACATTACATGGCTGTATTTAAGTGGTCCCCTGCTGATGGATGCCTAAGTGCTCTACAGGTTTTTGTTATTACAAGCTATGTTGCAGCGAACATGATTTTGCCCATGATTTTGGCATAATTTTGCCAGTCTATCCCTAGGGCAAATTCCTAGGGGTAGAATTGCTGAGTCAATGAGAACAGGCATTCAAAATGTTGACAGACATTGCTAAATTGCCCTCCAGAAGAGTTAAATCTGTTTACACTCCCAGGAATGGAATACGAGGGTACCTATTGCCCCATAATCTTGTGAACACTGGACATTACCAAACTTTAATATGTTTGCTGAGTTGATTGATGACAAATGGAATCTCATTGTTTTGTGATGCATTTTTTTGAGCTATGAGAGACATCAAACACTTTTCATGTATCTACTAGCTATTCGTGTTTCTTATAGACTGTTCATATCCCCTGCCTGTTTGGTAGTTAAGTTTATGAGTCTGGGTATTTGAACCATTGTTTAGTCTCCCAGGGAAGTTAATAGATTGATAAAACTCCATGAATTTTACCTTTGCCCATGTATGAGCTTCAAGCAATCAGAGGATTGAGTAGCCCCTGAAAGTTCATATAAGGGCTTTTTCTAGAGCTTTCTGTCTACTGATGGTTGGCCCAACAAGCTGACCACTCCCTACTTCTTGTGCAACCATTGCACCCAAAAGAAACCCCATTAGCAATTAGCAATTAGCAATCACTCTCTATTCCCTTTTCTTCTCAGTTCCTGGCCACTGCTAATCTCATTTCTGTCTGTAGATTTGTCTACTCCAGACACCTCATGTAAATGGATATCATAATTCCTTATGACTGGGTTCTTTCACTTAGCATAGTACTTTCAATGTTCATCTATGTTGTAGTATATATCTGTATTTCATTCCTTTTAAAAAATACATTTTATTTATTTATTTGACAGAGAGATCACAACTAGGCAGAGCACCAGGCAGAGAGAGAGGAAGAAACAGGCTCCCTGATGAGCAGAGAGCCCGATCCAGGGCTCAATCCCAGGACCCTGGGATCATGACCAGAGCTGAAGACAGAGGCTTAACCCACTGAGCCACCAGGTGCCCCTGTACTTCATTCTTTTTTATGGCCAAATAATATTCCATCGTGTGGCCATGCCACATTATTGTTTATCTAATCATCTGTTGATGGACATTCAGTTTGTTTTCACCTTTTGACTATCATGAAAAAACTGCTATGAATATTTGTGTACAAGTTTTTGTGTGAATATGTTTCAACTCTCTTGGACATATACCTAGGAGTAGAATTGCTGGGTCATATGGTAACTGTTTAACTTTGTGAGAAACTACCAAACAGTTTTCCATTTTCCATTTCCAGCAGCAATGTATCAGTGTTCTAATTTCTCCATATCCTTGCCAATACTTTTTATTATCTCTTTTATTATGGCCATGCTAGCAGGTATGAGGTGATATCTTACTGTGAGTTTGATTTGCATTTCTCTAATGACTAATGATATGAGTATCTTTTCATGTGCTTATTGGACATTTGTATATCTTCTTTGGAGAAATGTCTATTCAAATCCTTTGCCCATTTAAAAGTTATATTTCTTATCTTCTTATTGATGAGTTGTAAGAGGTTTTTTTATACATTTTAGATACTAGACCCTTACCAGATATATGATTTGTAAATATTTTCTCCATTATGTGGGCCACCTTTCATTTTGTTGATAGTTTTCTTTAATACAGAGGAGTCTTTAATTTTGAGGAAGTCTAACATTTATTTTTACTTTGGTTGCTTATACTTTTGGTGTCATATCCAAGAAACCATTTTCTAGTTCAAGATCATAAAGAAATACTCCTACATTTTCTCCTAAGAGTTGTATAGTTTTAGCTCTTACATGTGAATTTTGATCTATTCTAATTTTTGTATATGGTGTGAGGTAAGGACCTAGTTTCATTCTTTTGCATGTGGTCATCCAGTTGTTTCAACATCATTTGTGGAAAAGACTATTCTTTCCCCCACTCAATGGTCTTGACACCTTGGGTATATTTCTGGACTCTGAATCCAATTCCTCCAAACTTTCTTTAATATGCTTTCATTCAAATATACATATATATTTTTTAAATAAATTTAAAGAAATAACTGTAAGAAGGAAGGGATATCTATATTCATTGTCTAGTTCCCAAGAGGAAAATCTACATGGAATCCATTTATTATTAAAAATTATCTTTGGTGATGTGATTGCTTAGAATAAGAGCAAAAATTGAGTGTGGTACAAGAGTTTTCAACACACACTCTCTTCACTTCAAGTGCTTCCAAGCATATCTGTGGGAACTTTAGGATGGAAGCATGGCAGGAGGCCAAGGGAAGAGGGTTAGAGTCTGTCAGTGTCACTGTGACAGCTGGTGGCCTGGGCATGGGCAAGAGTCCAAGAGAGCAGATTCTGTATATATCAGGCCACACCTACAAGGGCTATCCATAGGGTAGTTTGTGAAAGATGGTTCTCAGGGCCCAGCCAGAGTTCAGATACCATGAATGTGGTCCAATCTCCAAGTGAAATTCTCATTCCAAAGGAATGACTAAAGCAGTATCTCTGGAATAGTTAGATACCACCACTGAGCCACAGGGAGCTGGCACTTCTCTGTGGCTCTGGACCACCAGTAGTGAATTCACAGGTCTTGAGCAATTTTTCTCAAATAGGTACTTGTCCAGCAAGGGCCACGTCACTTACTGTTCAAGTCCAAGACCCACTGCAAGGAGAGCAGATAGTGGCATTTACTAGTATGTTTTGCTCCTAGAGGAGTAAAAGTGAGGCACCACGTGTGCATCTGTGTGGTGCCTCACTTCTATCCCAGGGCTCAGTATGTGTGGTCGCTGGTGTTCTTTGTTCCCAGATTGGGAGGCATCTCCACACTGCCTATAGTTTCCCTCCGGGCAGTGAGGGCAGTTGCCAGCCTCTGTCTACTTCACAACTCCTCTTTGCCCATGTTGCTCCCACATCCAATGTCCATAAGCCCTGCCAAGTGAGACTATTCCTTGTCGGAGCCAGAGACTCAACTCTGTAGCAGTCCACAGAGAGGGCCTTAGACTCAGTGGGGCTGTGGGCTTCATCAAGTATGACTTCTAGGGACTTAGAGTTTCATTCCAATCCCCAAAGGGAATGAAGGCGAGGCTGACTTCCAGACATGGTACAAATAAGTTGGACCCTGATTTGTGAACTCCAGCATTAACAATAATCCTTCAATGTTTCCAATAGCTCAGTGGTTCTTAAATGGGGAACCCATTATCAGTTGTCACAGCTTGCGGGGTGGGTAGATGCTACTGGCATCCAATGGGTAGAGGTCAGGGATGCAGCTACATATCCTATAATGCACGAAATAGCTTTCCATAACACAGAATTATCCAGTACAAAATGTCAGTACTGCAAATGTTGATTAATATAACATCTGTATACTATTTTGATTAATATATGATTAATATAACATCTGTATACTATTTTGGACTATGGAGTGATCACACTTTTTCTAATATTTCTGTGTGCTACTGGGATCTGGCTCCCAAGAAGTTTCTGCCTGAAACATCCTGAGTTGTTTCTTTTATAATCTCTTCTACAGAAGCTCTAATCGATTCGAGGCTCAATTTTTGGAGTATTCTCTCCTCTCAAATGGGTCTAGGTAGACAGTCTTTCAATTTTTGTGACTTTTTAACTCCAAAGTAGTGTTTAAGAAGTATATGCTACCAGCATATTTTTTTTACAAGATTGATGTCATTTATTTATTTATTTATTGAAGGGAGGAAAGGGTAGAAGGGGAGGGAGAAGGACAAACAGACTCTGTAGTGCTCTCTTCGGCTTGATCCCAGGACACTGAGATATGACCTAAGCCAAAACCAAGATTCAGATGCTCAACTCACTAAGTCTCCCAGGCCCTCCTACTACCAGCATATTTTTAAGTCGATATCTAAAGTTTTTCATCATGAGTACATTTGAAAAGTTGTAACTTTCAGCATATTATAAATATTGGCATTTAAAACACAATAAACCACTACTCTTAAATATGCCCAATGGAATCTAAATACCATAGAGTTAATACTCACCATCATTCATTTAAAAAAATACATGAACAAAAGGTAATCATAAGTAAAAACTAAAATACATGAGCAAATTCCTCTTTAATAGGGAAAAATTCTGTATTATTCTTTTTTTCTCTATGAAACCCAATCTATTTCCCCCTACAGAATTTTTTACTTATGTAATATATTTTATATTTTATCTTGAAAGTCTTTTATTGATCGCCCCATCACCTACTCTGTTCCAAAATATCCATATAAATTGAAATATATTAGAAAATGTTTATTATAAGTTTTTGAGAATTAGCCAAATTTCCTGTGGCTTGACTTAGCAATATAATAATAGGTACACAATTCATCAAAATCATAAATCTATTATAATCTTTTATAATTATCAGTCAAAAAAGGAAAAGTATATAAGCACGTGCATGTGTGTGTGTGTGTGTGTGTGATGAAGTGGATGGATTTTTTCTCCTTTAATTAGTCTAAATTCCATGGAAGAATATTACATATTGCTAGAAAGAGACAGGGTTCATTATTGATTTTAATCCTATTTTTCATTTTTACAGGTATAAACACTAAGGAACTTTGTTCATATAAATAGTTTTGTTAGAGCAATTTTACCAAATGTTTTTTAATTTTTCTAAATGCCAAACAAACAAACAAAACCAAATAATGATCTATCATCCAAAATTATATGTAATGACCTGTTAGCTAATAATGTCGTAAGTCATCCAGTTGTATAGAAAACAAAATATTAAATAAGACTTAATTTGCAAAAAGAGTTGTTGGTTAACAGAATCATTCATTTCCTCAGTACCTCCATCAGTATATTAGTGTGTTCCTTTATTTATCACTCCAGCATGGGACTTGGTTGGGTGAGAGGTCTTCTTTTCTTTAACGCACCTAAGAAAGAGGCCTTTGTGAAAGGGGACATGGGAGATGGGAACCCACTCTTTCATCTCAGGTCTACTCTCTGGCAGATCAGGGACACCTGAGTGGCTCAGTTGGTAAGCACCAGATTCTTGGTTGCCACTCCAGTCATGATCTCTCAGTCACGAGTTTGGGCTCTAAGCTCAGCTCGGAGTCTGCTTCAGATTCTTTCTCCCTCTTCCTCTCCCTCTATCACTCCCTGCTCGTGTGCTCTCTCTCTTTAAAATACACACACACACACACACACACACACACACAAAACAAAAAACCTTATTCTCTGGCAGATCAGTCTTAGAAAATAGTTCATATGGAGGTTGGGGATCTGGAAATTGATCAATTAAAACTATCAATGTCTAGTTAGACCTTGGAAAGTTTCATGTAATCTCAGGAGTACCTTATCCCAGTTTGCAGACTGCCAGTCTAGATTCTTGTGACTCATTGTGCTTCATAGTCCAGCAGGATCAGCATACCCTGGAAGCTTGTTAGAAATGCAGAATCTTGGGTACTTGGGTGGCTCATTTGTTGGGGTGTCTACCTTCAGCTCAGATCATGATCCCAGGGTCCCAGGATCATGCCCCACATTCGGCTCCCTGCTCAGCTGGGAACCTGCTTCTCCTTCTCCCTCTGCCTCCTGCTCCCCTTATTTGTGTGCTCGCTCTCACTCTCTCTCTCTCTCTCTGTCAAATAAATAAATAAATAAAATCTTAAAAAAATAAATGCAGAATCTTGCTAAAAGTTGTATTTTTTTTCTAAAGATTTTATTTATTTACTTGACAGAGAGAGATCACAAGTAGGCAGAGAGGCAGGCAGAGAGAGAGAGGAGGAAGCAGGCTCCCTGCTGAGCAGAGAGCCCGATGCGGGACTCAATCCAAGGACCCTGAGATCATGACTTGAGCCGAAGGCAGCGGCTTAACCCACTGAGCCACCCAGGCGCCTTAAAAGTTGTATTTTAACAGGGGATATGTATGCATATTAAAGTCTAAGAACTCACTGCTTCCCACAAAGTCGTCTGTGGTCCTGAAGAATAACATTTTCATTATATATAAAATATGGATCCTGTAGGCCTCTTGAAGATGTAAGGTTATTACCATTGATGCAACCAACAATTAGCTAGCCCAATAATTGTCAACCCTCATTGTTCATTAGAATCACCTTTTGCTTTAAAAACCTACCTGTTCCCTGTCCCAAGCCCAGAGATTCTGATTTTTTTTTTTTTTTTGGTCAGATTTAAATTTCAATTTATGTTTTTTTTTAATTTTTTATTTTTTATAAACATATATTTTTATCCCCAGGGGTACAGGTCTGTGAATCACCAGGTTTACACACTTCACAGCACTCACCAAATCACATACCCTCCCCAATGTCCATAATCCCACCCCTTTCTCCCAAACCCCCTCCCCCCGGCAACCCTCAGTTTGTTTTGTGAGATTAAGAGTCACTTATGGTTTGTCTCCCTCCCAATTCCATCTTGTTTCATTTATTCTTCTTCTACCCACTTAAGCCTCCATGTTTATACCAGAGATTCTGATTTAATAATCTACGGGTCTAGGTATCTCTTGATTTAAAGTGCTCCAGTTTAGTCTAATGCATAGCCAGGGCTGAAATGGCAACACTGTTTCTTTGAATTATCTATTTGAGAAAGGTCGCCCATGACTCTGAATCCCAGCTTTTGCAGTTGCCAAAGGACTCCAAAACCAGATCTGCTAGTTCTAATCTGCATATAACCTAATCCATGACAGTTGGGTTGATGTCTTCTAGCTGGAAGCCTGGAAGAAAGGTACTAAGAACCTTTACAGAGGAAAGCATCATTCCAGCAGAACACACTGGATGATCACTCTGCCAGACCATCTTACTTGTGATAAGTGCCATGAACCCTCTGAGACTGTAGGTAAAGGGTAACATCACTCCAGACTGTGTTTGGGGACCAAGACCAGAACTCTGCTCCCCAGCATCTGAGAAGATCTCAACCTCATAGATCCTGACCATGGCCTGGTTTGTACTCCCTTCCACTGCCAGGCTTTAATCACAGAATACAGTTTAACCAAAGTCGCATTGCATTTCTCCTTTGTGGATTGCCTTTTTCAGTTAACTGGAATTTGTAAGAACATCAACTATTCAGGCTTCCTAGAGAACTGGGTAGCCTGGAAGACAGAAAATTTATCAAAGTATGGCAAAAATCTCAGCAAGCGTGTAAGGTCTCTGTGAATTGTGAAGGCAACACCACTGAAGACAGGGCTGAGTGCTCCCAGTTACCCCATCATACCAGCATTCTCTGTCCCAGGGGCAGTTGTGCTCTCCCACAGTGGAGTTGGGCAACAAAGGATACAAGAGTTCCTTCCTACTTCTACCTCAATATCCTTAGTTCTCCAAGGGAATGGGGGCAGGTCCTTCCTTTGGGTGCCTGTGGAGGCAGTTCGCAAGGGAAGGACCCTGAGGCCATCAGTTAGTGGGAGGTCAAGCCAGAAACGCTGCGCCCCCTACAAAAAACGTGGGGGGAAAAGAGATGAAAAGGCAAGTCAAGGAAGCCCAGGTACCAAGCAAACAAAGCTGGAAGCAAAAGCAAGTAGGTTATGAATAGGGCAAAGTTGCCATTCATCCAGGGGCCCATTTGGCCCTGAATTCGAGGCAAGTCTAAACTAGGACCAGTCTCAAGAAATGGGTATGTGCCCTCCTGAAGTGTGGGGTAAGGTCCAAAGAGGTAAATCCCTAAGTGATACCCTATCTGTGGGAAACGGCATTAGCTTTCAGAGAAAAGCTGAGGATGGCCAGTGGTACATCTACATTATAGTGAAAACATCTCAGTCTGCCCCAATAAAGATACTGATGACTCAAGTGGACATCACTGTAGACATGAGGCCAGTGGCTGGGCTAAGCTGCAACAGAAATGGTGAGAATAAATCCTTACAGGAGTCCCAGACTGATGAGCGGCAGGTAGAGTTGGCTCAATCCTGAGAACCCCATCCATATTTGGGTGGGAGAGAGATTTGAATCCTAGTGCTTGGACCCTGTACACTCCCATGAATGGCACCATTCTGGAAAGCATCATCAGAATCATGAAATCTTCACCAGGGGCCAAAATAATAGGGGAGCTAAAGACTGAACATCCTATCATTTAGATTCCTCCTGATCTTCCCTCCTCCATGTGCCTTGTTTTTCTCAAACTCACCATACAAATCAATTAATTCATATACCTATCAGTGAGGTTGAGAATCTTTTCACATTTATTCACAATTTGCATTTCCTCCTTGATAAATTACATTTTTTTATATAGGTTTCATGGGGCTGTTGTCATTTTCTTATCAATTGGTACTAACCCTTTGTCATACATATTGCAAACGTTTTCTCCTATTGTCTTTGTATTTTACTGATAGTAATTTTTCATTCTTAATGTAGTTAAGTCTTTCAACCTTTTCCTTTGTGGCTTTGGGATATTCTACCTTTCTTGCAAAAGTCTCCAAAGGGTATAAAAATAATCTCCACATTTTTCCTTTGTCATACTGAAAAAATTAAAAACAGTGATAACACTCAGCATTGGCGGGAGACCTGGGAAATGATATGGTCATTGAATTGACTTGACATTCAATTGAATTGACATTCATTGACTGCTGGTAGGAATGTGAGGTTTTTTTTTTTTTTTTTAAGATTTTATTTATTTATTTTACAGACAGAGATCACAAGTAGGCAGAGGGCAGAGAGAGAGAGGAGGAAGCAGGCTCCCCGCCAAGCAGAGAGCCAGATGCGGGGCTCAATCCCAGGACCCCGGGATCATGACCTGAGCCGAAGGCAGAGGCTTTAACCCACTGAGCCACCCAGGCGCCCCAGGAATGTGAGTTTTGACAGCCATTTGGAAAGTAATCCAGCTCTAACTAAAAACGTGTAAAAATGCACATTTCCTTTGTTTCAGCTATCCCACTTTTGGACATCTTTTCCATAAAAATGAAAACATTGGTTCACAAAAGTGTATGTACAAATATGTTCAGTTCATCAGCATTGTGTATGGGGCAAAAATGAGAAACAACTTGAATGCCAATCAGTGAGGGAACAGCTGCAGAGTCAAACTATAGTATATTTTACTGTTAAGAGAATGCCACAGACTGTACACTTAAAAATGGTTAAATTACAAATATTATGTTTATTTTACTACAGTAAGAAAAAGAAAAGAATAGAATTATTTACCTCAAGTGTCCTGGAGAAATGGCCATAAAAGTTTTTAAGAGAAAAATCCATGTTTCACGTAAAGTATGTGTGGGTATGCGTGTTAGTAGAAAAATGTATGAAAGGATACAAACTAATTTTTTTTTTGGTAAAAATTTTATTATTTTAAAGTAATCTCTATACCCAAAAGGGGGCTCAAATTCACAATCCTGAGATCAAGAGTCACATTTTCCACCGACAGAGCCAGCCAGGTGCCCTGGATTCAAACTAAATATCATTAGTGATCTCGGGGAGCATGAAGTATTTATTCTTTGACTAATAACAAGGAACATGAATTTAGAGCTCAGACCTAGGCTCAAGTTCCAGCTCCACTACTGAATTGATGTGTGAGCTGGATGACTTATGTGATAGTGCCTTCATTTGTAAAACAGGAAGAGAACTAGTAACTTCTCTGTTAGAAGTGTCAGGAGGCATAGATATGAGAACAGTGACTGCCGCAATAAATTATATTGTCATCATTGTCTCTTTTAGTGTCTTCATTATACCCTATCCATTCTTCCACCCCTCCTGACTTTTATTGGAACAGTCATAAGATTTGATTAAGAATCAGGAGAGAAAAAGAGAAACAAAAATAAATTTCAAAAGCCTAGAAATGAGGGGATTTACATTGTATTTGTTTCAGACCCCACTAGAGCTAGCTTGTGTCTGAGGCCATCTGAGATGTCTGAGCTTTGGCCCTAAAGGACTAGAACCAATTTTGGAGACATGTCGTCTAGATCTCCTTCTTTTTGGCCTATTATCACCTCACCTCACATCACATCACACCACATTTAAGGTACTCTTAAGATTCACAGCCTAGCAGCTTTCTTCTCAACAACTCCACAACTTCTCTATTGCTCTTTGATATACCTACTGTTATCTTCCTCTTTTCTCCCGCCCAATCAACAACTTCTTGCAAGGTAAATGTTTTCTCTTAGTTACTGGAACTCTCTTCTTCACTGGCAAACTGATAAGGCCTGGAATTGTTATATTTGCTATGTGAGTCACAAACACTAGTTTATCCAATCCCAACCTTGCCACTTCCATAGACTACTAACACTAATATTCTTTGTGTTGAGAAATCTGGAACCTTTAGGCAGCGATTAGATTTTTTTTCTTGTGCTTTACCACATTTCACATTCAACAAATCTCATTAATATGTGAAATAAACCAATAACTTCTCCTGGCTTATTTTACCCTTAATGTACGGAAACAGAAATTTCTTCTCAGACCAGGATGGCATTGAACTTCCCTGGTAGTAAAGGGCCCTCAATTTTATTATGATGCTTGCAACTAAAACAAAACTGTAGCTCTTTTCATTGATCCCCAGGATTTCTTATTTCCCTATTTCCTTCTGCTAGCTCTTATATTTAATCCTTCTTTATGCTTCCTTCCTTTTCTCCCTCTCCTCAGCTCTAACTAAAAACTAAAAACTCCCTCTCTCCCTCTTCTCTCTCCCTCTCCTCAGACATTCCTAATCAGCTTCTGTGTGTCAGATATTCAGTAACAAAGCTTGATCAAAACAGACCACCTTCTCATTGTTAGAGAACTTACAAATTAAACCAATAAAGGCTGTAATTTCAAAGAGCACCTAGTAGGAAACACGGGACCCTGTGAGAAATCAGTGTAGGTGAAGGCTTCATCCAGGAAGTGGCAGCTGAGCTGGGGTGGAAGGATGAGGAGGAGTTAGCTAAGCATCTCCTCCCATTTAGAGCTGGGGAGTAGGGGGTTGGGCAGAGACCAGGACTGTCATAGCACCAGTCCCCAGGGCTGGTTGCCAGAAGTGCTCATAAATATTTGTGGGAGTAAGGGACAATGAGAGAAATATAAAATCAATGAAAATGTGTCCACTTTGTTTTGAAACAAATTAAGAACGTAACTGTTACTAATTCAAAGAGATCCAAAATTAAAAAAAAAAAAAAAACAGAAGGAGAAAGTGGCACAAGATGAACAGTCAAATCATATTCAGGATACAGGGGGATTTTATTCTCTATCCGAACAGCCATTAGAAGCCATGGAAGGGTTATTTTTTATAGCTGATGTTTTAAAAAATGCCTATTGTGTTCTAAAGCTAAAGACTACTTGCATGATTTCATTTAATCCTTGAAACAATCCTATGATAGTACTATTAGTATGCCAATTTTACAGACTGAGGACACTGAAATGTAGAGGCTGTTTGCTCAACACGGTTAATAAGTGGCAGAGGCTTGACTCCAAAACCCCTTATTCTTAACCACTATATTACACATGCTATGAGCAAGAAAGAGAAGTAGGTAAGCAAGTATGAACAGCTGATTCTAATCTCCTTGGCAGGAACAGCCCCACTGTGGAGTTTGGTAGTATAGGGGTATCCGGGTTTAATGAGCTAATCATTAAATTTAACTAATCCCCTTGTTCTGACTCCATATTAACCAAATAACCTTCTAATTATATTCTGGCTTCCCATATAGATTTTTCTGCTGGGAGATAATGCACTGACCAGCCTACACACGCAATTTGTTCCAGTTGGCAATTTTATTACTCATTGTGAGTTAATAAATCGGCATTCTGCTTTAAAAAAAAATGAAATACACTAAAACAAGAAAAATTATTAAATAGTCTTATACAGTTGTTTTTCTGTGGTGAGTTTTAAAAATAAAAACATACATGTTGTCTCTTCCGTGATTTAACCTCGCTGCATGCTTTGAGCCACCATGGATGTGGTCAGAAAAGTCTAAGAGATCATGAGTGCTTCCCTAACCTCCTTTGTCAAAGCCCCTAGCACAGCCCAAGGGCTTCCATTGTTTCCCAATGGCAAACTCCCACCTTTCTCCAGCGCTGACAAGACTGTTCTTCAGAATTTAGCTGATTCTCTGAGCGTTAAAGCAGCTGGAGGCTGTTCCAAGGAGTCTCCTCCATCTCCCCGGGGAAACGTGCATCCTATGCTAGGAGCAGGCCTTTCCCTAAAAACATCACTAAACCCGATGTTAATGCATGCGGGACCACCAGGACCGCAGCCCCCGTCAAACCCCCACGGCGTCTCAGCCCCGGGACGATAGGAAGTGACACCTGCCCTCCTTTCCACTTGTGGGCTTCTTCCAAACGCGGACTCCATGAAATCCGTTCCCGACTTCCTACTCCTTGTTGGCTCAAGTTTTGTTTTGTTCTTTTCTTCTTCTCTCCCTGTAATTCCCTTCATGGGCAAAACTGGGACAAACGCAGGTGGATCTTTTAAAGTGAAAGCTTCATGAAATGGACCATTTCATCTTACTAAGAGATCTGCTTAATCACATACAAAAGCTAAAACAGGGCTTTCCCCCCAAGAAAAATATTCAACAGTCTCCTGAACAGAGGACTGAAAGGACACTCTGAACAGTGATTATTTTCCCGTCAGAGATATAGGAAAGTCAGCAAGTGCCAGGTCAGCCTTGTGAGGGGCCTCCTTTCTTGGACGGAGCAAAGGCCTGAGCCGAAGAAGGGGCTGGAGTACGGCCCTCACTGCAGGAGCAACAAAGGGAAAGGGCCTCCCTCAGAAACTTTAGCGCTGTGGTGGAAGTAAGACGGCAATCCATGACAGAACTACCGTTATTCTGCTTTTCGGCCATTTCCACCACTGAGGCATTAACCAAGAAATTACTAGCAACCCCCAGGATTTCCAGCCCCCAGCTGCGCGCCGGGTGGGGATGAATAAGGCCGTGCGAAGAATAGTGCGCTGACCAGCCAAGATGGCCACTTTCACATGGCCGAGGGCCACTGGCTCCCCGTCCCCAGGGTATCTAAAGGCGGGGCCGGCCGGAAAGACCCTCCGGCAGAGCCTGAGGACAAAACCTCGGCCGATTCTCTTCGTCACCGCTGGGGGACGCGACCTCGCGGACAGACAGCTCGGTCAACGGTCGGAAGGAAAGTGCCATGTCACAGCAAGGGGAAGAGGCCCCTAAAGTCTTCGTCGCTTTTCCTTTCACTTCGAGCACGGAAGGGTACAAGGACCCCAAATACTCGCACTTCCACTTGGCCCTTGTTAGAAGTGCTTAATATGACTAAATATTCGCAGGAAGGGCGCGTTAGCTCCGCTCGTTCCCCCTACCCCGCGGAGTGGTTCAGCCCGGGCTCCCTTTCCGCGCACCTCCCCTTCGGCCTACCCCCGCGCGAGTGGCGCATTGGCGCGCGGCGCCGAGGGGCGGGGCCCGTGTCGGGCGCGCGCGGGCGCTGTGTATAAATACTGGGCCGCATCGCCCGCCGCCTCGTTCGCTCCGCGCCGCCCGCCCGAGCTGAGTAGAACGCTGTCTTCTGCTTGTGCATTTCGCACTCGTCGCCTCGCCGCTCCCTTTTCCCTCAACGCCACTTATATTTACCGCTACGAACACCAACATGAACGGGCAGCTCAACGGCTTTCACGAGGCGTTCATCGAGGAGGGCACGTTCCTCTTCACCTCGGAGTCTGTGGGGGAAGGCCACCCAGGTGAGGTGACGGGCCCTGGAGCGAGGTGAGGGGCGGGGCGTGGGCAGGCCCGGCAGGGACCGGCCAGCCGCGGTGCCCACGCTGGTTGCCCTCGTCGGGCGGAGGGTGAGAAGAGCGGCGGCCGCGCGCCTACCTCGTGGCGCCGCCGGTGCCGAGCGCGTGGCCGCCACTCCCCTCCCCCTTCCTCTCCTCTCCTCCCATCCGGCCGCGCGCCTCGGCATGCGGAAGATTCCAGAAAACGAGAAGGGCGGGGGCCGGGGCAGCTGTGCTCCACTCGGGGAGGGCACTATTTCCTCATCTCCGCCCTGTCGTCTGAAAGCCCTCGAGTGGGCGACTGGCCCTGAGTGCTCGCGGCCGGTCCTCGGGAGCGCGCGCCCCGCATTGCAGCCGCAACCACGTGTTTGCCGCATGTGGCATCTGGGCGAGGGGGAGCCGTCCGGCTTCCGGCGCGCTCGGGTGTGCGGAGTGGGGGGCCCGGACCTCGGGACATGTGCCGTCTCTGTTAATTCCTTGCCTTGGGCTGTTACGGCCCCAGAAGACGACGGACGTGCCCTTCGGCAATATATGGCCTTGTCTTCAAGGTGACAGTCTCCAACTAAATATAGCGCAGGTTGGGGGAGGCTTTCCTTATTTGGACCACGTTTGAAAAGGATAGGAAACATGAACTAAGTGTAAGCTGCAATTGCGTTGGATTTCCCTTTAAAGTCTTGGGTGCTTTACCGTTAGGTAAGGTTTTACTGAACATTTCCTTCTCTGGGCTTTGTCCACTAGTCCGCCATTATGGAGATCAATTTACACGTGAACGAATGAAGCTGTTTCAAGGAACTTTCAATCTCAGCCTGAAAACATCACCTAGTGGACATAACTATTTTGCTGTACAGGTTCTGCCTTTTCTTGGGTTGATCACAGTGACATAGTTATCTAAAGTCTTAATGGTCTTAAGAATCCATTTCTGTTTAGTAAGTCTGCTGTGCCTCTGATGAAATCCACAAGCAACCTACCGGTGTGGGAGAGGATAGACGCCAAGATCTGATGAGGGAAGGTCATGTGTTCTGGTGTGGGTTACCCACCTTCCCTCAAGTGTTGAGAACTTCACATGTATTTGATTCACCTTTTATTAAAGTGTTGAGAACTTCATATGTATTTGATTCACCTTTTATTAAAGTGTTGAGAACTTCACATGTATTTGATTCGCCTTTTATTAATTTAGTCACTTAAGGTATAGGCACATATAGCAGTTTGTGAATTAAGTCTTGAGCTTCTGACTTGACTGCCATACACATTCTGCTTTAATTGTTCCGGATAATTGTAGAAAATTCAATTTCCCTGGAATCTCTAGGGGAGGTATTTCTGTTTTCCCACTTAATAGATGGCAATGAAGTGGGGAAGAAACAAGGATTCAGAATACATTTGGACATTTTCCAGCATGTTCAGCTCATTTTCCTGGACTACACTTTGGCAGATTCAGTTATTTTATTCTTTCTCTTTGACATTTTCTGTTGCTCTGATTAGTGTTCCTTATGATCAGGGAGAAATTGATAACAAGGGAAGAAGACAGTTCACCTTTCTCGTTGGTTAGATTTATAATGAAGACTTTAAATTTGTGGGATAAAATGTCGGTATGATTGTCCTTGAGAAATAATACTGTAAAGCAAAATGTTTTCCAGCTTTGCCTTTCAGTTTGAAGATAAACTTTCTGCCTTAACTTGATTAATTCCAATTATCTGGCTCTTCTGTTTAACAGTGGAAATTGTTTTTCCTGGGAACTTATTTTTTCAAAATGTCTGAAATACTTTAGAGATGGGATGAAATCCTTCTAAGGTGTAAATTGCATGTATCACAGTGAATTTAAAGGTATTAAACATGCTGGGCATTCTGCTGGCTGATCTGAATTGGTGAGCTTGTGGTGCAGCTATATTAAGACTGGTGTCAGGTTTTCAAGTAATATGCAGCATTATATCCATCATTTGGCAAATGGTTTCTGGTAAAGCAGTACTTATAATTAGACAGCAATTCAGATCTCCGTATTTGAAATTCCACTGAACTCCATGCTTGAAAATGATTAAATGGTAAATTTTATGTTCTGTAGGTTTTATCACATTTTTATTATTGTTACTACTTTTTAAAGACTTTACTTATTTGACAAAGAGAGACATAAGTGGCAGGGGAGTGGGAGAGGGAGAAGCAGGCTTCCCAGTGAGCAGGGAGTCTGATGTGGGGCTCTGTCCCAGGATCCTGGGGCCAGAACCCGAGCCAGAGGCAGCCGCTTAACGACTGAGCCATTCAGTTGCCCATTTACCAGATTTTAAAAGAAAGATCTCCCAAAGATCTGTACAGCAGTACTTATAAGGAAGAACAACAAACTTCCATTGACCATAGAGAGAGATTGAGTCAGGATTCTTTTTTTCCACAGATAAGATTTGTGACCAGATCAGCGATGCTGTGCTTGATGCCCACCTTCAGCAGGACCCTGATGCCAAAGTGGCTTGTGGTAGGTTCTAAACATTGCTTGCTTAACCAACAGATGAAAAGGTAACACCGTACTTCATAAGAGTGACATTTGAGTGTGAATTTATCTTTTATTAGAAACTGTTGCAAAAACTGGAATGATCCTTCTTGCTGGGGAAATTACATCCAGAGCTGCTGTTGACTACCAGAAAGTGGTTCGTGAAACCATTAAACACATTGGATATGATGATTCTTCCAAAGGTGTGTTTTAATGAGTTGGCATTTCTAAGCTCATCTTTCCACGTTTTCAACTTTCTCTAGTTCTGTCTTTAGAGTGTCCCTGCTAAACCATTAATCCCAGTTGTACAGTTTTACTATCTTTGTTGTTCCAGCCCTATTTAATTCTCTAAAAGTTCCAAGTTTTAGGTGTACAAGTTTCCCCCTGCTATCCAAAAATGGAACATTCCTATGCAACCTGGAAGCCAAAATGATGCAAAGGCTTCATTTTTACAGTAGATCTACATTAGTACATAGCTTTTTTGGTAAAAGCAGAAATCCTTTGCAAATTTTTTTCAGTCAATGAAAACAAGTACTGGTATAGGTCTTTGTTAAAGGTGTGAAACACTTTAGAAAAGGGGGGGGGTTCCTGTATTTGATTTAGCAGTATTTAAAATTCCAGACAGGGCGCCTGGGTGGCTCAGTGGGTTAAGCCGCTGCCTTCGGCTCAGGTCATGATC
>NC_081563.1:40354127-40356841 GCF_022355385.1 Mustela nigripes | reverse complement strand
AAAAAAAAAAAAAATCTTTTAAAAGCTGCCATCTGAGGTGATGGCTTCTCTGTACTTACGCCATACCCCAGAATACAATAAATAAGCAATTAGAAAATGTTCAAGTATGAAGGGATTTCCTCCTCCCCGCCAAAAGCACTGCTCTCTGAAGGAAGCTGGTTTCTCTGTAGCTACACCAGCTGTTCAGAAAGCTCATTGGACCTGGTTTTGAAAATAAAACAAAGTTAAAACCCTGGGAGGAATTATTGTGCAGTGTGGAATACTCAGTCTTTCTTATAAAGAAAAAAAAAAGTTATCTGGTACCAAAGTGTGCAACCTACAGACCCTCAGGTACTGCCCTGTGACTTCTCTGTATGACATCACAAGGGTGCCAAGTGCCTGTTTTTCTAGAGCTAGGAGTTGGTGGTTTGGCTAGTGCTGAAACCATGCATAGGGTTGGTTTACTAAATAAAAACCTTATTACGTACGTCCTCCAAAAGACAGCTGAAAAGTGGAGAGATTTTGATTTGGTGCTATTTAAGAGATGGCAATTAAGAGCATAAGCACCAGGGAGATGGTTTAATGGTAACTGCCTTTTTTTTTTTCTGTCAGGCTAGAGCTCCAACTGGAACTTGCGTTACATGCAAGAGTGATTGGATAGGGAACACTCCCTGACAAAGAGCTACATAATTAGAAATGGATCAAGTTATAGGAAGATAAGGGAAGGCTTCACATTCATAATAGAGCTCAAGACATTACAAATTCATGCTGACAGGGCTATTATCTGCCCATGTTTTAATTGGAATATTTGTTTTTGGGGTGTCAAGTTGTGTAAGTTCTTTATATATTTTGGATACTAACCCTTCATCAGCTGTGTGTTTGCAAATATCTTTTCCCATTCAGTAGGTTGCCTTTTAATCTTGTCGATTGTTTTCTGCACTGTGCAGAAGATTTTTATTTTGATATAGTCCCAATAGTTCATTTTAACTTTTGTTTCTCTTGCCTCAGGAGACCTATTTAGAAAAAAGTTCCTATAGCCAGTGTCAGAGAGATTACTTCTGCTTCTTTTTTCAAGGATGTTTATGGTTTCAGTTCTCACATTTAAGTCTTTAATGACTAGGATGTATGTTTAGAAAGCTTTTCAGATGGATTTGAAGGCAGGGATCTTGGACCCTTTGTTCTCAGTTTGAAGGTCCTCATACTTGGTACGCAGTTTAAGGACAAGGCACAGAAGGGAGAAGGGGTTGGCCCGGCACTAGTGGGACCATATTCACATTATGGTTCAGGGAGAACTAATTGGCTTCCAAATGGGTCTTTGCTTAGAAAGGACTGACCCAGTAGAGGGAGAGGAATGACTTTAGGCAGATACATGTGCTATTTTCAATGTCCAGCTTGACCACCTCTCTCTGCCTTTCTCTTCCCTCAAGACCCCACCTCTCCAAGCGACCTGGGCGTGTGCTTTGCCTTTGTTCTCTAGTTCGCCCTGGGTGAGAAGTCAGGCTGCCCCGTTGTGACTGCTTGGGGAGCATCTCTCAGCCTGGAGCTGGGGCAAGATCCCAAGCACGTGGGCAGCTCAGAAGTTGAAATAAGAACTTGTGACCTTCTTTTTATCTGTTCAGGCTGCCATAGCAAAATACCACAGACTAGGTGGTTTAAGTGTAAGAAATACAGATTTCTGTCTTTGTCTTGTAAATGTACTTCTCACAGTTATAGAGGCTAGAAGTCCAAGGTCAGGTGCTAGCAAGGTCCCAGTGAGGGTTGCAGACTTCTCGTGTCCTTACAGGGTGGAGAGGGCTGGGAAGCTGTGGGCTCTCTTCATCAGGGCACGAATCCCACCCGTGAGAGCTCTACCCTCATGGCGCCATCACTTCCCAAAGGGCTCACTTCCTAGCACCACTACCTCTAGGGTCAACATGTGAATTTCGGGGGCGGCAAGACATTCAGTCCGTAAGAGACCTGAGGGTCACTAAGTCCTGCCCTGCTCTCTGGCAGTTGCTTGTGTCCCCACCCTCTTGGCTTTTTTCTATCCTATAGTCCCTGGAAGGTGACTTTTTTTTTTTTTTTTTAATAAGTCAAGAAGCTCCTAGAATTTTGTGCAATTTTGGAAGGCACAATCTTTTAGGGTTTCAGTTTCCTAACAAAGTTTCTATGTAAAACTAAGGCTGGAACTTGTCCACAGGAGATAGTAAGTGCTCTATATAGTCAGATATAAATGCTGTGATGCACACGCAGGTTTCTGAAAGGAAAGTGCTGTAGCAACCCTCCTGTCATCATTTTTTCAATCAGCCCATGATAGGTGCCCACGGTCAGGAGATACGATACATTCATGTACAAAGGAAACAAAACCCCTTCCTTTGGGTTGTCTGAGTGGCTGTCGGTTAAGCATCTGCCTTTGGCTCAGATCATGTTCTGGGGTCCTGGGATCAAGCACTGCTGAACAAGGAGCCTGCTGCTCTCTCTCCCTTAGCCTGCCACTCCCCCTGCTTGTGCTCCCTGCTTGTACTCCCCCTGCTTGTGCGGTGGGTTCAAGGGGAATGAGGAGTGGGCTGATACAGGGATGCGGAGGGCAGGACAGATGCCTTCCACGTGGGCGAAGGTCAGGGGCTCAGATGAGTAGGTGGGGTGGCTCTGCAGTCTCACGGGGGGAGCCTGGCTCAGGGCAAGGCCTGCGGGAGCACCTGATCCCAGGCAGTGGGTGGCTGGGTCTCTGGATGCAAGTGTGTGTGTGGGGGGGG
>NC_081563.1:40348218-40351127 GCF_022355385.1 Mustela nigripes | reverse complement strand
GAGCCTGCTTCCTCCTCTCTCTCTGCCTTCCTCTCTGCCTACTTGTGATCTCTCTCTGTTGAATAAATAAATAAAATCTTTAAAAAAAAAAAAATAAAAATAAAATTCCAGACATTTGTTGTAAATAGAAGGCATTGGTATTTCTTTGTGTACGCGCCCCCCCCTTTTTTTTCCTAAAGGCATTGTTTTGTTTGTAGGGTTTGACTACAAGACTTGTAATGTGCTGGTAGCCTTGGAGCAACAGTCACCAGATATTGCTCAAGGTGTTCATCTTGACCGGAACGAGGAAGACATTGGTGCAGGGGACCAGGTACCTTGGTGTAGACTGTCTGCATCTCTTCTAACATTAAATTCCAAAGCTTGGATTGATGACATTGACTTTTTCCTTTTGTAGGGTTTGATGTTTGGTTATGCCACTGATGAAACTGAGGAATGTATGCCTTTAACTATTGTCTTAGCACACAAGCTCAATGCAAAACTAGCTGAACTACGCCGCAATGGCACTTTGCCTTGGTTACGTCCAGATTCTAAAACTCAAGTAAGTGATGATTATAAAGCTGGATTACACATACTTCACAGAACATCCGTAAACTTGTTTAAAGCTAACTGGAAAAAGACTAGTATTTATCCTTCATATTATAATTTAGTTTTGTCTTGGTTCTGTATCTAGTAAACTGATGTTCTGATCATCTGATTTGTCTTCAAGGTGACTGTGCAGTATATGCAGGATCGAGGTGCTGTACTTCCCATCAGAGTCCACACAATTGTTATATCTGTTCAGCATGATGAAGAGGTTTGCCTTGATGAGATGAGGGATGCCCTAAAGGAGAAAGTCATCAAAGCAGTTGTACCTGCAAAATATCTTGATGAGGATACAATCTATCATCTACAGCCAAGTGGCAGATTTGTTATTGGTGGGCCCCAGGTAAGGCCTTATATATAATTCAACTTTTTTGAATTTTCTTTATGTTGACTTGCAAATTTGACTATTGTCACCTTTTTTGAGTGGGGGAGGGGGGTGTTAGAAAACAGCCAGATGCTTTCACATTTTATTAGCTACAGTATAGCTTTTTGGTTTTTTTGCATTTGACTCTTGAGTATATTTGCTGAGTGATACAGAATAGGTGTTTAACAAACCTGATCCACAGAACCGTTTATTGGAAAGCACAAAGTGACTTAAATCCTGTAATTTCAGGGTGATGCTGGTTTGACTGGCCGTAAGATCATTGTGGACACTTATGGCGGTTGGGGAGCTCATGGAGGAGGTGCCTTTTCAGGAAAAGATTATACCAAGGTGGACCGTTCAGCTGCTTATGCTGCTCGTTGGGTGGCAAAATCCCTTGTTAAAGGAGGTCTGTGCAGAAGGGTTCTTGTTCAGGTACATATTTTTTTGTGTAACTGGATTGATTAGAAGGCATGCAAGTGGGAGGGCATTTAGCATAGTATTCGTCTTTTTTAAATACCAGCGTATTACATAAGTGTGTGGGTCTTTTAAACACTGACTCTTGTGACATTTGAATCCTTTTAGGTCTCTTATGCTATTGGAGTTTCTCATCCATTGTCTATCTCCATTTTCCATTATGGCACCTCTCAGAAGAGTGAGAGAGAGCTATTAGAGATTGTGAAGAAGAATTTTGACCTCCGCCCTGGGGTCATTGTCAGGTAAAGATGGTAAAGCCTATTGCTAGTTAAAAATGAGGGTGTGGGTATATGTACATATATTTGAGATATATTCAAATCAAGGTGAAGGTCTGAAGATTTCTCAAGTGGGGAAATGTTTTAAGTCCTAGAACTGTTGATGTTACCTTTAAATTGCCTTTAGTAAAGGCTTATGTATGTTAAGAACAATCTAAAACTACAGTGCTCCATGGCTTAGATTAACCACCCTAGAAAGTCTTCCACATTTGATAATGGGGATTTGTGCTTGTGTTATCTAAGGATGTTTATTTTATTTATAAGCAATTAGTACAGATAAGTGGGCTATTCAAGGCTGCTATAAAGAAAATAAACAGGGTGTGGGCATGGGACCTTGGTAAGTATGCAATGATCTCAGAAGAGCTTTTGATACTTGCAATTTCTCAGAATAATGACGAGTTTTCATATTTGTTGAGCCAAGGATGGAAAAACAAGAACTGTAGTTACTAATAAGGACTGTGCGAGGAGTTTGGACACCAGAGAAGTAACAAACACTTCTGCCACAAACTTTTTTCCTAGCAAGCCCCAGAGAACTGAACTCATTTGCCAGAACTCTTGAAAATGAGTCTTGCTGATTGTTTTGCTTTATTTTAATTGAATGCTACATATTAAGTTACGGACTTGTATATTCCAGGGATCTGGATCTGAAGAAGCCAATTTATCAGAGGACTGCAGCCTATGGCCACTTTGGTAGGGACAGCTTCCCATGGGAAGTGCCCAAAAAGCTTAAATATTGAAAGTGTTAGCCTTTTTTCCCCAGACTTGTTGGCGTAGGCTACAGAGAAGCCTTCAAGCTCTGAGGGAAAGGGCCCTTCTTCCTAAATTTTCCTGTCCTCTTTCAGCTCCTGATCAGTTGCAGTCACTCCTAGTCAATGACATGAATTTTAGCTTGTGTGGGGGACTGTAAGTTGGGCTTGCTATTCTGTCCCTAGGTGTTTTGTTCACCATTATAATGAATTTAGTGAGCATAGGTAATCCATGTAACTGCCTAGAAAAAAACCAACAACACTGTAGTAAATAATGCTTTTTGAAATTGAACCTTTGTGCCCTATCACCCAACCTTCTAAAATCCTAATTGCATTGACTTTCCCACCAAATGCTGAAAATGTCCTGTAATGTGCACGTAAAGTACTTGTAGTTCCATTATAGCCTCTGTCTGGCGATGCCATAGCCCTGTCAGCATGAATTTGTAATGTCTTGAGCTCTATTATGAA
>NC_081563.1:40315131-40345218 GCF_022355385.1 Mustela nigripes | reverse complement strand
CCAACAGTTTAATGAAGATCTAAATAAAATGCTAGGTTCTACCTTAACTGTGTCCATTATTCTTTAAAAGTGTTCGTATGAATATTATCTGAGAATATATTCTTTATCCCTGAATAATTGTAAACCTTCTCATGGTTCAGGGAAATCACCTCACACCCCTTCAACCACTGCAAGCATTTTAATAGGTTTGGAAAGCCGATCCCTAGCATGAAGAAAAACACTCAAGATTTGATCTGTTTGTCCAGCACTGCCTTTTTGGCTGATAAAATGGCCAAGATCCATGTGTCCTTACTGCAGCAGCCACTCAACCACCAGGAATGTTTTAAAATTGCCCAAGATCAAGGACAAAACATGGAATGGTACTGTTTACTCTTAAGCTTAAGCCCATTATTTAGCTTTCCACTGTGAAAGAGTCTTAAATATGCTTTAAGTATTAATCCCTTTATTATAAACCTGTTAAAGGCTGCAAGTTAGATGTTCAGTACATGACACAGTTGGCCAAATTTTTGAACAGTGGTGAGGGGGCCAGGTTCTAAACCACTTTATAAGCTAGCTAAAATGAAAATTTGAACAAAATTATAGTGAAGATGCTGTAAGTTTCTAAAACCTTTATTCTGAGTTTGTGTACAGAGAGGTTTACACAAGAACCACAACCATCCCTTTTTAAGCCTAGGAGCTAAAAGTACAGACCACTATTTGGCATGTTTACACGAGCACGTATGAAAATCAAATGGTTCCAACTTTTTACTGCTGACCTGTAAATGTGAGTGAGACCCAAGGAATGCTTAATTACACCTATTTGGAGGCTTAAAAATTTTATGTTGGGGAGCCAAAGTTAAATCTGTTTTTTTAGAGAATGAACAACACATTGCTGTCAAAACAGCCATGCTGGTCAGATAAGGGGAATGATTTCGGGAAGAGTTGGGTGCCTATAGGCTGCTGGGACAGCGCCAGGGAAATTAAGGTTAGGTTCAGTACTTGCTAAGAAGATAAACTGAACCTTAAGGAGCTTGGGGAAGGATCTTAAAAGGACCGGTCTTCTGCCTAATGGGGAAAAAGATTCTAAAGGTGAAAAATAAGCAGCTCAGGGAGAAGAGAACCAAAGATGTCAACTGGGGTGATAGTGCAGGCCATGTATAGAAGGAAAGGTCAAATGTTTGGGTTAGAAGGAAATCGACTTTCTACAAAGTTTTAAAGGGATGACCTGGGTGTCAAGGGACAAAAGATCCAAATGCTGGGAGTAGAATGAAATGGAATACTTTCAAAGCCTGGCTAAAAGGACACTGACAGCCCATTCCTATAATGGCTGCACAGGACCTGATTTCCTCCTGAAATCTGAACTCAAGATTTATTCCATTGAACAGCTTTTCTCATAAACAGTATTAAAAGGACTACCTTTCCACTCCTCCCACCCCATCATTTTCACTGGGAAAAAGAGGTGGTATACTAACAATTTCAGGATAGCATCCTTGCCTATATTAAAACTACTCTTAAGAATTCCAGGGCGCCTGGGTGGCTCAGTGGGTTAAGCCGCTGCCTTCAGCTCAGGTCATGATCTCAGAGTCCTGGGATCGAGTCCCGCATCGGGCTGTCTGCTCAGCAGAGAGCCTGCTTCCCTCTCTCTCTCTCTCTGCCTGCCTCTCCATCTACTTGTGATTTCTCTCTGTCAAATAAATAAATAAAATCTAAAAAAAAAAAAAAAAGAATTCCTTCCCCAAAAGAACTATTCTTACCAGTCAAATAATGGGCATGGGAAGGGGAGGGCGGGCGGGTAGGGCAGGGGAACAGAAGATAGCTGAACTTACTAGCAAAGGACATTGTGCCATGGTATACTGTGTCATTGAGACCTACAAAACTATTGAAAACCAGTGTTTCCCCCCACACTATTCTTACAAAAGTGATCAAGATACCCTGTGGAACAGCTACTGCTAGCTTAACGCAGACAATATCTTGTAGGAATCAGGCTTCAGTGGGATGCCCTTAATTCAGGCCCAACCTGCACAACTGCACCTACTCTGGTCTAAGGGTGAAAGAATATAGGAAGTTACTAGAGATGAACAGACTGAAGAAGAGGTAGAATTGATACAACTTAGAATTTGAGAAATGAGAAAAAAAGGAAGACTCAAGACAGGATTCAGATGGCTCAGCCGGAAAAAAAAAAAAAAACAACTGCCACTCATAAAGGAGAAGCAGGTCTGAGCTGGGGATGAATGTAAAGTTATGTTTAGGACAGAGTTTGAAAGCTTTGTTGGATACCCAGGTGGAGAGAATTAGATGTATAGGTGGAGAGCACAGGAAAAAAAAAGCTAATAAGCAGCATCACTGGAAACCATGAGGTGGACACAATCATCCCAAGTGTGTATGGTGAGAAGGCAGCTGCGGAGGAAAGAACCACTGACTGAGAAGGCGGGGGTGGGGTGGGACATGAGAAGAGAAGCCTGAAAAGAGAGATGTCATCCTTTATCGAAGTTGCTGGCACTGCTAATTCATTGCTGGTCTTTGCTATGAGACCCAGAGCATCCAGAGCAGGAGCTTTCTTTCCTCCACCTTTTTTCTCTGTGCATTCTTACTTCCTAGCCCAGTGCCAAGTTTTTGAGTTTTCAAGGAACTGAGGTGTTTCCTCAATCGCCCTGTACATCCAGACCTACAGAATAACTGCAAACATACCGTAATCCATAACCAAGTTTGGTTAATTCCTACTTTACATCACTCTCTTTTCACTTTAAAGGCTAGAATAATGCTAAATACACTGAGCTCAAGGGACCTACTACCAATCTTCTAAATTTCCTTATTAGTTTGACTTTGTCCTATTCTAACTATTCTCATAGCTGCTAGGGAAAAAACTACTGGCTGTATACATAATAGTAACAATGAAGAAATCACAACTGTAGAGAAGAAAAATTACCCTGCGCATTTAGAACTTGATCACTATCCTAATCTTGCCTGTAACTAAGAAGACAAATTTGAAGTTGCATTATTTCATTATTATTGTCAGTGATTCTGCAAATTGCAAGAGGCAGGGTATGGGACCTTACGTCAAATAGATGAGAGTCAAACCATCTATACATCTCTTACTAGGTGTTGTCTTTGAGCAAATTAAAACTGTCTCTAAGCCTCTTTTTCTCCAATTGTAAAAGAGGGCTAATGGCTAGTGAGAACTAAATATAGTAACACAGGCACAATACTTCACACAGCGCCTAGCATATAACAAGTACTTGAAAACAGGTCATCATGGTACATTAAATCTCTTTCCCCAAGGAGCCAGTCGTTAAACCAGACTTTTACCCCTTTATCCTAGAAGGGCATTTTCATATTGCTTTTAAACTCCTCATAGCCCCTTAAACTTGATGTGATAAAGTTCATCCTTGATTCACTCCCTTGGTTCCTCTAAGGTATCCTCTCTGAATTTAAAAGAACTACAGACAAAGAAAAAATGTATAAAATATCAATTTCTTCACATTCCCACTACACAGGTTAATGGTCCTATGACTGGTTGCTCCCACATCTGTACCCAAGTCAGAACTCTGAGTGGACATGGTCAGAATTTGACTCAGGAGGATTTGAATTTGAAGAATCTGTGTTTGAATGACTCAACTCTCCCACTGGCTCAAAGGGTCGCAAGTTTGCATAAGTCACCTCTTGGGCCAGCTGCTCCAGGGAAGGGCGGCCTAGTACCAGATTTCGAAGCGAGATACAAGTCATCAGGAAGCTGAAAAAGAGGAAAAAGTTCACCCAGTCTAAAGTGTTTCTACATAGGAATTCCTGCCAAAGCCCTTAGGGTGAGCTGGTCCTACCTTCTCTCATTCAGGCATAAGTGAAAATATCCCCCACTGACCCACCCATCCCAGCTGGAAGGGCACCCCACTCTTTATATGGTCTGTTAAAGGATTCCAGAGTCTGGTAGGAATAACCCACAAGAGTCTGGTGATAAGCTGAGGCAGAACAAGACAGCAGGCCACCAGACACAGGTCACTGACTCTTCCATTAAGTCAGTGAAAGAATGGAGAAAGAAAAAGATATTAGCACTAGACTGTCCTTTCCTGGGAAAGTACCACCCCCCACACACACCCTGCCATTACCTTCCCCAGAGAAGTTACCCAACTCACAACCACCTGATGACATCGACCAGGACTGTTGTGGAAAACTCACCTGCGGCGAAAGATATAGAGCTTCCGCAGCAAGAAGCGGGAGAACCGCTCATGTAAAGGGGTATTTCTCCGGCGTTCAAGTTCTTGGAGCCTTTGCTGGCGTCTAAGAAAGGTCTGAACCAGTGGTGTTGGCTCAGGGCCCCCTTGTACTTCCCCTTCCAGCAGAGGCTGCAGCTCTGGAGGCAGAGGCCCCGTTTCTGCCGAGAAGAGAGCAAAAAGAGAAATCACTGAGATTATTCCTTTAGAACTCTCACCAGTCAGAAGCTTCATGTTCATTCTTTAAAGGCTATATTCTCATTCACAGCCCTGATTTCTCATAAACAGGTTCTTTCCCAGCCAAATCTTCATATACTCACCAGTTCCATTCTCTACCTTCTCCTTTAATTCTTGCAGATATGCCAGGTCTTGCTCCAATGCCAGCTCTGTAGTATTGACGTAGATGTACATGTAGCAGGAAGGACTGGATGATACGGTATACACCTTATGGTACTCACCAGCAGGCAACTGACAAGGGGGAGGAAATGGATTATTTCACTCCCTAACCTTTCCCTCGGCAGCCTATGTGCCTTGTGCATTCCCCACTGTACCCCACCCTGGTCCCTTACCCAGGCACTTTCTTACTGCATTTTGGAGTACGAAGGAACTGACTTCTAGAATCCTGGATGAGGTTATTCACAGCCTCATCAAAAGCAACGGAGGCTTTTTTTGGGAACCCGCACTTTTAAGTCTCTGATAAATTAACTCAACTCGTCTAAACTTTTCTGCCATTGTTAATTCCAGCAAAATACCTGCATTTTTTCTCCCTCCTGAAGAGTCTGGTTCTTCTGTTCTGCCACCAGCTCGACAATCACCTCCCCCTGCAGCAGCTGAATGCTAGTGTTGCCCAGGTCTTCACTCACAAAATTCTCCAGGTGCAGCCCTGCCAGGGGCAACAGAGTTCCCCATCCCATCCTATGGAAGATGAAATCACTCCCAGCCAGAACAGAGATATCACACCTTTACCGCTACCACACCTCAGGTTTCAAGAATATTCCTCCCAGCAAGAATGCTCCTCCCCCCTCTACCACATGCAGTGTCCCGGGCCAAGAAAGCCACAGGGAGAGACAGCAAAGCTTTCTTTGCTTTCCTCCTTACCCGGGAAATCTGCAATGAAGACCACCTCAGTGTGGTTGTCCAGGCTGCTCTTGATTTCCTGTAACTTGGTCCTCCAGGGAGAGAGGTCCATCAACAGTGGCTGCAGCCAAGGTGTACGTTGGAAGGGGGACCAGGCGGCCTGCACGATGTCCACACGAGGGTCAAAAATCCTTAGGAAAGAAAACCACGTTCTCTAAGGAGACCACAGCCCACAACCTACCGAATTTCTGGTTCTGTTCCTTTCATCACTGTTCCCAAATAGAAGAAATGGCTTATGTCAGCACGTTAGTGCCATTGTGGGGCAGAGAGAGAAGAGGCAAGAGTTTCTGGAACAAGGGGAGGAATAAGGGGTTAGTGGCCACCTGAGGAGAATTGCATTAACAGCTTCTTTAAAAAAAAAAAAGTTACCTTTTCTTCTGGTTGATGGTGCCCCCTGCTGGAAGCAATCAGCTATGCCCACAACCAGGTGAACAGGGACATGCACTTGAGGACAGCCTTTCAAGCAAGCCAACACTGGGGAACATGGGCTATTCATCTCGGCAAAAAGAGTGAAACTTCATTTTTCCCCTTCTCTGTTCCCCTTGCCCACCTCTGCTGGAAGCGGTCATTGATGGAGACCCAAATATCAAAGTAGATCTGGGGATCAGTGACATTGTACTTGGGAAGCAGGTGGCTCAGGCAAGTGGCATATTGCTTCAGCATGTCTGCGTGATCCTTCCATCGCCGGCTCTGTGTGAATACCTGCCCCAAACCCCCACATTAGTCCCACCTCATCGTTATCAGCCTCCCAGACAGCTCATGCCCCGCCAACAGCACTAAGAGATCTCTGCCTGTTACCTGTTTCGACCGGGGGGAAAAAACCTGAACTTGTCTTTGGGGGAGAATTTTTCGTTGCTGGGCTTTTTACTAGTTACCTTTCCTAAACCTTATTTCAATTCAAAGAAGTGAATGGCACTACCCTATTTTAATTTCAACAAAGGAAGGGTCAACCTGGCTCCTGAGAAAAGGGCTGAATGGACCCAGATTATGTTTTACTTTACAATTATGTTTAGGACCAAATCAGACCCTGGTGCTCCAGGGAGCTCTGAAGAACTGGAGGTCGTCAACATCAGGTGTCTCACCCCAGGGTTAAGGTAGCCCAGCTCGCCAGTGCGGCCATCACGGTAGGTGATCTTCACGTGCTGGTGGGAGCGTGAGTGGACCATCATGTCCCAGGAGTAGCCATACAGCCCATTTGTCCAGTTGTTATAGCCCTGAAAAGGCAGGGCAGAGGCGATCAGCCCAGCTGTCCCCCTATTAACCCCATCCTCAACCAACACAGGGGCTGCAAAACCAGCCCCACACTTTCCCTAATGCCGTACCCCCTGCCACCTCCCTAGCTAACCCCCAGGTCGCACATACCTGGGTGAGGAAATGGGAGTAGGGCAGGAAAAGCTGCTCCAGGAGGTAGAACAGCGTGAAGGCAGCACCCAGCCGATGGCGCAGCCCTGGCTTATGGCCACCTTTGGCCCGGCTCCTCTTGTACACGCAGGACACACTGGGTTGAGGGGTAGCCTTGAGGGGTAGTAGTTCCTGCAGCCTTTCGGGGAAGCGAGATACCAGCTTCCGGGGCCACTCAGGGGAGCAGAATAGAGGGCTGCTGGCCAGCATGACATAGGGGAACATACCTAGAAAAGGAGGGAGGCAATAAGTATTTCAGGAGTTTGGCTGGGCGGGGAACATGGGTAAACCCCTCAAGCCCTCTCCTTTAGGAAGCCTCTCCCCGGTATTCCACCTGTGATGAAAGCAGCTCAAAACTCAAGCGGTCTTATTTCCCCGAGATGCCTTATTCTGCAACATACAAGCTGAGCCCATAGACCCCAGTCCTTTCCTCCCGTTTACTGCCATGTCACTGACTGCATCTGACTCAGTGTAGCTCCCGTGGCCATTGCCGTCTCCTGCTCCCCGCACACCGGTGGCTTCCCATCTCCTACCAGACCACAGGTACTGACCAATGCTGAAAAGCTGGGAATTCATGCAGTGGAAGTAGGACACAAAGAGGAGGCCGATGGACCTTGAGGCATCAAAAAAGAGCAGGAAACCAGCTGAGAGGTCGAGCAGCAGTCCGCACCAGTGCACCACCAATAGACTGGTCATCTCCTCAGACAATACTAGTCTGCAGACACCGGAGACAGAGGTCAGCCACCAGCGCACTGGAGAAGCCAGCGTTTACAGCACATTCACAGCAAATGTGCCTCTGCTCACCCTGTCCTTGCCAAAGGAAGTACCCTAGCAGGTGGGTAGAACTCTATATAAAGACACCCTGTGGTAGAGCCTCCAACCCCCTTTTATTTCCATACCCTTTAAGTGTTCAAATTTTTTTCAATGTACCCTATGTGCTAACCAAGGGCAGATTTCCTAGGGCAAATCTGATGGAGGAGTGAGCGCATCCGGTGGTGGTGGGGAGGGGTGGGGGTGGTAGAGCCTCCACAGAGGATATAAAGGAGAAGAAACTAGAAAGGTGAATGCGCGACTAACATAATAAAATCAAACGTTTGAAACTGGGAAATAATAGGCAAGAGGAAAAAGAACAGAGTAAAAAGCGAGGAAAGAAAAAACGGGAGGAAGGGAGAAATCAAGAGTTTTCTAAGAGGTGGCAACAATGGTTTTGTCAGGGCAGGGACTGTCCATCTGCTAAGTCCACTGGCCGAGGAGTCCTGGGGAGCTGGGAGCTCGGACTCATGCACCAGGTCACCTTATTCTGATTCTTTCAGTTTTTAGTTTTTTTCCTTTCGTTCTTGACCCTACCATACATCTCCCAGGGACAGGTAAGACCTAGATGTTTTGGTATCACTGACTTTGCCTTCTGCTGAAGAGAAAGATAAGTGGACAGAGGAAAGCACATGGCAAATTCAGGCAAAGCAGGAACAGCAGCCATTCCTGCAGACCTGAGGGAGGCGAGTCACCTGCTGTGCACCACTGCCGCAAGGAGACACCTGCTCTGCCTGCCACTCACTTGAAGGGACTGAAGAGCCAGTGCCGGGACAGATATTCCATGGAATAGCCTTCTACCCAGTCTGCGTCCAGCTTTTTCACACCCGCAATGAAGTATACAATGAAGATCTGCAAACACAAAATGCAAAGTGAAGGTTCAAATAAAAAAGAACCTGCTTTTTTGCAGGTCTAAAATGACCTAAGTTCTGATCTGAGCTCAGGCCCTAAAGAAGATTACATTCACTCCATTTACTCATCTGAGATCTTCACTCGTATGGACAGTCTACCAATGCCAGGCAAGGTATTGGGTCCCAAGGGGAGTCATGAAGCCTAGATCTCTCATAAGGACACTCAGCTAGCAGGAACAAAGCTCTGTGCTCTCCGCAACAAAGTAAGAGAACCCAGAGACTAGGGGACTGGAAACTCAAGAGTCAGCCTTGCTTTCCAGCCAAAGGGGAAAAAAAAGGGAAGCTCCAGGGAGGCAGAGTACAGCGTTGCCTGGCAGCAGGATGGTCATGCTGACAATGGCTGTGGAAGAACACACCCCCCGCCGGCTTTCCTAAAATCCTATACCTGGCCACGCAGCACAGCATAGTTCCAAAGGGGCACGTGGGCATTCCGCTTGCGGGCATTCAGCAGGCCGTCCACAGACCTACACCAAGGGTAGTAAGTAAGGTTAAGGAGAGCTTCTTAATCCCGCACATGTCCACCTTTTTTTTAAGTGTAATTATCTATCCCAGGCCATCTCCCCTATCCTCTCTGGTTCTCTGGGATCTTCTGAGGCTCTTTAGAAGTATAGGAGCAAATTTAACAGTGATTATTTTCAGTCATAATAGCAATACTACTAGTGCATTAGAACACATAGTTCAGTGGTTACCATTAATTAGTGAGTCAACTCGTCTGTCTTAATGGACCAAATCAGGAAAAGGATTACAATGCTTCATAATATGACTGAATTTGAAAAAGAATGAATTTGAGGGAGTGTTTGAAAAGCTAAAGGTGTATGTTAACTATATAGTACATTTAAGAAAAAAAAAAATCTCAATATCCAAACCAAACTGACATCTCAGAGACCTAGATGTCAGCAACTAGTGCTGGAGGGTACCTTGGGAGAGAAGCAATAAACCCAATATATTAAAACTAGATGTATTCTGGGGAGACAGAAGCAAAGCAGGTTTCAAGAAGACAATGAATGAGCAGAGAGGTTGGGAAGGGGCAGCTTGTGCTTAAAAGCACAACTGTGCTTTTAACTTGTGGTACTGTAATGAGGAAAAATGTAAAGTGTTTAGTACAGAGCCTGGAATGGGGAAAGCCCTGAGTAAGGGATAAGTATTTTTTCAAACTGCGTAAAATTACAAAAATGGAACTTTTCATGAACATTCTGTCAAAACTGTCTCTTAATTTTATATGATCAGACCTGTGCATCTGAATGAGTTTAAAGGTTTACAAAGGGGTATGTCTAGGTATAATTAGTGGCTGATAAGTCACTAACAAAGGCATCATCTGAGATTTTTTTCCCGATACCCATCTTACTGGCATCTCCTATTTGCTTAATGGGGAGAATCCCTAGAGGTCATCTCCCCTGCCACCCTGTCTCCAAATCCCTTCACCACCTCCCCTGAGAGATGGTCACCTAAGCCAGAGGTGGAGGGTTACCTCCTCCCAGGACAGCACTGCTGAGCAGCCCTGGTGGGCCCTCTCCTTCTGACATGACTCTGCCTCACAGCAACTTCTACTCTTGGCTCTAACTCTGCCCCTCTGGGCTCACACAGAGAAAGTCTGCTCCCTCTTCCACATGACCACCCTTGAAGTATCTGAAAACATCTATGTCTGGCTTTAGTCTTCTCTTCTTCTCTCTAAGTGGATTACAGGAAGTGGATAGATCAAGGCACCTGGGGAGATATGGAAAGAGTGAAGGGGTGGGAATGGAGCCATTTTGCTTTTTGTCATCCCACATGCCCCAACCTCACTGACCCCTCCCCTTCCCAAATTCATCTGGACCAAAGTGTGACCCTGTAACCACACTTTGCAAAGCATGGTTGAAAATGTGCTTGCTGGGGCAAATTCTAGGAACTCACCGGACCCCTACCACTGGTAACCATCCTGACCCAGCCAACCCTTTTCCCCTTTTCCCTAGAATCATACCAGTAGCGGTTTGCATCCACGAATGTCAGCTGAAAGGCCAACAAACCATACAGATAGGAGTGGTTGTTCCATGAGGTCTTGTCCAGGAGAAACACATACCAGTATGGCAGCAGGAATAACACACAGCTTATCCGGTAGCACAGGCCCAGCATCATGCCCAGTGCCCCTGGGATTTGTGGGGGAGAGGATCAAGAGGTCAAAGGGTCACCAGAGGCCCAGCTCCCCCAGGACAGGCTGTGGGTGGGATTAAGAAAAGTCATTGGACATTTTATAATCACAAAGCCAAATGAAAAATCAAATGTTATTTTAGCATTTTAAAAAGACGCATGGGGTTAACAGCTCAGATGACACACAGGGAGCGGAATGATATTAGGAGTCACAGGATAAGTGAAATAATGAACCCAAGACTTTGGTCATTCACCGGCATGCTTTGTATTTCTGTGGTTTAGGGAGGCTAGTCAATACTCCCATCTCTCCCATACTTTCCCTCACCCAGAAACATGATGGTATAGACAAGATACATCCAGTCAAGTGGTAGTGGCTGCAGGGCGTCCAGCAAGGGGAAGCGGCACACGTCCAGCCCATCCAGGTATCTTCGGTCCAGAGAGCTGAGTCCCCGCTCTTGGGGAATGTCCAGCACCATCATCAGCCCTGGGAAGGCAGTCGAGGAGGCACCCTTAGGCCTCAGCAAAGGAAGCAGTGGAATACAGCACCCAGCTCCAGGGTCAGACTTTTTACCTAACCCTGGCTCTGCCATTTATTCATTCTTTCAACAAATGAATTCATTCATTCATTTATTCATTATTCAACAGTAATTACTGAGTGTCTGCTCTGTGGTAGGCATTATGCCAGCTATGTGATCTCAGATAGTCACTGCACCTCCCTGAGCCAATTCCTCCTTCCCTATTTGAGAAAGGGACTCATAATATCTTACAGGGTTACAGGAGGCACCTGGATGGCTCAGCTGGTTAAGCGTCTGCCTTTGGCTCAGGTCATGATCCATGAGTCCTGGGATGGAGCCCTGCATGAGGCTCTATGCTCACAGGAAACCTGCTTCTCCCTTTCCCTAGGCCCCCCACCCCTGCTTGTGTGCCCTGTCTCTTTCTGTCTCTCTCTCAAATAAATAAAAATCCTTAAAATGAATTTTACAGGGTTACAATGAGGATTAAATAAGAGAAGTGTACAAAATGCTATAAAAGCTGTTCAGGTAACCTTGAGTTATTAACTTCTGTCCTCCTAGGCCATAAAAAGTGTTCTAGGATGGTGCGTCTTAACTTTTCATTTCTTAGCACACCCAGAAAACAGTATTTGGCTTACTACACTAGAGCAAACAGAAGGGGCTACTCAGGTCAGGAGGCCAGTTCCAGGTAAGGCAGGGTTTCTCAACCTCAGGACTACTCACATTTTGGGCTGGTTAATTATTTGCTGGGAGGGGTTATCCTGTGCACATCAACAGCACATCAACAGCATCCCTGGCTCCTAAGTAAATACCAGTAGCTACCTATTCCCCTTCCCCCAAGTTGTGACAAATAAAAATGTCTACAGTCATTGCCAAATGTCCGCCAGAGAGCAAAATTGCCACCAGTTGAGACTGGGCTAAGAGAATTGATATCTTGGCACATTTGTAACCCATTCCAGGCATACATGCTGTGGCCTATGAGTAAGGAAACTCTGGATTAGGGAGTCACAGCCAAAATGTCAGCCCTGTCACCCTGCTATTTCTCTGAGGTCTGGTCCTGTGTATAGTTACTGGGCAACTTCATGCCACAAGCAAGATGGGTCTCTGGTCATCTGCCTCTGTATTTCCTATGGCCTCAGATCAAAGCATTTCTGCCCTCCAATCCCTAATCAGAGGAGATAAAGGCGGATTTGATCCTAAACTCCACAAAGATCTCTTCCAGGAAATCAGTATCTTCAGCTCTGACGAAAAGGGAGGAAAGTCACTAGTAAGTAACCAAGAAGTGCGAAAGGGAGGATGGTTATTCTCCCACCCAACATCACACTAGTCGCTCCAGAAACCCCATTTACCAAAGAGAAAACGGAAGACAGCCAGGCTGGCAGGATCCGTTGGTCGATTCAGCAGGGTCACCAACCTTCCCCAGCTGGAAACATCTGTGCACTCAAACCCCAAGAGTTTCCCCATTCCGCTGCCTTGGCTCGGCCCTGAAGACTGTCCAGCCTTGTCTTTCTGTACTTTATCTGCAAGCAAACAGAAAAGTGTACCTGCAGTTGTGGGGACGGAAGTGCTTTAAAATCGGCTCCTCCCCCAAACACAGAAACCACAGCCCCTTCAGCCCCAGGGTTTCTCCCTATCGGAGTTCTCCCATTTATTTCTGACTACTAGAAACATCCTCGCAGTGCCAGATCCGTCTGGATCTCCCAATGTCCCAGAACCTCTCTCAGACTATAGCCCCCTAATCCCAAAGCGCCCCGAGTGTCCCCATCACCCCAAAGCCGCACACTGCAATCTCTCTCTACAGCCCCTTCCAAATAGAGACCCCTTTCCCGGGGTCCCTCTGGGCAGTCCTACCACCCCCACCCCTCTGAGACAGAGCCCCTCTCTCCCTCCGCCGCCAGGGAGGACTCCAAGCCTACGTGAGTCCGGCTGGACCCGCGCGGACCGGGCAGACACCGCCATGGCTCCGCGGAGGTAAGACGGCCAAAGCGGTGACAGACTAGCAGGTAGCGACGGGAGGACTCACGCCCCTAAGCCCCGCCTCCCCGACACATCAGCACGCGTGCGGCCGGCCGGAAAGCGCTAGATAGGACTGTCGTGAACATCTCTCGCCGGCCTCGCTTGCTCCCTGCTTGGCGGCAAAGGGCGGAGCGAGGAACCTTGGGGCTGGGGGAGAGGAAGCTCCGGCTGGTATCGCCTGACGGGGTGACGGAGGAGGAGCCAGGATTCCCCCAGACGCCCATCTTCAGCCGCTAGACCAGTCTTACCATGAATTGTCCCAAAGCCCTTGGCGCTTTCAGTCCTAACAAGTCTTAGAGTCCTGACAACTTCCCTGACCCACCCCCCACGCGCCCATTAGGTCTCTCCAGGTTGTAGAGCTCCTGTGGTGCTCCCTGACGTGAGCATGCGGGTGCAGTGTCACTTTTCTCCCAAGACCTTGACCTCCGAGTTGAGGACGCACCTGAAGGGCTGTCCCGGCGTAGGGAGAGGGTGCGAGTTGCTTTTTTCTCTCTTCCAGTACCTGCGAAGAACCAGAGGTTTGAAATGAGCTGGGGAAACCGGAACGACACAGCTGCAGATGGAGATGTAGATGTAGCTTTAGAAGATGTAGAACAGGGGCAGCGCGTAGAGTGTGCTCTATCAGGGAGGATTCCTAGAGGTGAGTCTTGAACAGCACTTAACAGTATCTAATTTTCTGCCATGGGATTGGCCAGCAGGATCACAGAAAGTCATCCTAGGAAAGCAGTACTCGCATTTTCTTGGTGTCAGGACACTTTTACACTGCTACACATTACTGAGAGCCCTAAAGAGCATTTATTTATGTGGGTTATATTTTTCCACATTTACCGTACTGGAAATTTATACTGAGAAATGTTTAAAATACATATTGAGTCACTTTAAAAAAAAAAAGTAATAGACCATGTTTACAAATAAAACGTTTACATAAATAACTTGTATGGGAAAAGTTTGTTTTCCACAAAAAATTGCACAAGTAGTACTATATTGTTTCATATGCAAATCTAATGTCTGGGTTAATTGGAAACAGCTGGATTCTCATAGCTGCTTCTGCATTTGATCTGGTGCTGATTGAAGTATGTGAAGGAAATCTGGCCTCACAGATACTTAGTTGGAAATAGGAAGAGCGTTTTATTTTATTTTTTTTAAGATTTTGTTTATTTTATTTTATTTTATTTATTTTTTGACAGAGAGAGACACAGAGAGGGAACACAAGCAGGGGCAGTGGGAGAGGGAGAAGCAGGTTCCTGTCAAGCAGGGACTTTGGGATCCCAGGACTCTGGAATCCTGACCTGAACAGAAGACAGATGCTTAACAACTGTGCCACCCAGGCGCCCCCGGGGAAAAGCATTTTAATAACGATTTTAGGTAACAATTTAGGTAACATTTTTAGGCAAAGTTTAGGTAATTGTGGGTATCCTTGTTTGCTAACACACCTTAACTTAAAAGTAGTAGTTTTTTACAGGTTAGTCAAATGTAGAATCTGAGGGGTACCTGGGTGGCTCAGTGGGTTAAACCTCTGCCTTCAACTCAGGTCATGATCTCAGGGTCCTGGGATCCAGCCCCACATTGGGCTCACTGCTCAGCGGGGAGCCTGCTTCCTCCTCTCTCTGCCTACCTCTCTGCCTACTTGTGATCTCTCTGTCTCTCTCTGTTAAGTAAATAAATAAAATATTTTTTAAAATGTAGAATCTGAAACCATCTCAATGAACTGCATGCTCTGTCACATTGAAATCATTGTGATATCTCCCACTTTGGACCTTTTACAAAATCATGCATATAGTCATTTGGAAAACATTGGTTTGGTGAGTTATGCTGCTCTTCTAAATGCAGAGTCTCTTAAATGTTGGGAAGCTGCCAAGCTCACAGTGGCAGACACAAGTTTTCCAAAATTCTAATTTTCATTTGAAAGTTCAAATTTATTCATTGGCAACAAATACTGTCTATTGTTTCCCTTCGAAGAACAGCCACACTTCTTTCATTTTTGAAAACAAAACAAAACAAAACAAAAACCTGCCAAATGTGCCAGTTTGAATAACCATAGTTTGTCCAATGTCCACAAGTAAAATGATGTTTCATTTTTTAAAAAGAAAGGAAGAAACAAAGATACTCAACATCTTATTTTATTAGGGAGTTATACATTAGAACAGCAATGAGTTAGCTGTTAGAGTGGTTGGAGCAACAGGAACTCTACTTCATTGTTGGTAGGAATGCAAAATGGTACACTCACTTTGGAAAATAGTCTGGCAGTTTCTTCCAAAACTAAACATGCTTTTACCATATGATCCAGCAATTGTGCTACTTGGTAAAGACCCAAAGAAGTGAAAAATTATGCCCATACAAATATATAGCAGCATTTTTCATAATTGCCCAAACTTGGAGGCAACCAAGAGAGGTCCTTCAATAGGTGAATGGATAAACAAACAGATACATCCATACAGTGGAATATAAAGTGATAAAGCAAAACGAACTATTAAGCCACAAAAGGATGTGGGGGAAACTTAAACTCATATTCCTAAGTGAAAGGAACCAATCTGGAAAGCTTACACTGATATCCTGAAAAAGGCAAAACTGTGGTTTTAAGGTGAAAGATCAGTGTTTGCCAGGATCTGGGGGGAAGGGGGAAGTGGGAGGGATGAATGGGATTTTTAGAGAGATGAAACTATCCTGTATGATACTGTAATGGTATCATGATGCATACATGTAATTATACATTTTCTAAAACCCATTGAATATGAACCCTAATGTAAACTATGGACTTTATTAATAATAACACATCAACCGTAGCTCATCAGTTGTAAAGCAAATATGCCATGCCAGTGCAAGCTGTTAATAATGGGAGAAAAATGGGAGAGTGCTAAGGGATATGTGGGAAGGATCTGTAATACTCAAAAAAAAAAAAAATTCTGTTAATTTTAAAACATTACTTCAGCTCACAGTTTAACTACACAAGTGCTTTTTCTTGGAACAACTGGGAGACAGCCATCATACTTGGGTATGCAAAGTGCTGTGTGTATTTCCCATAAAATAGTTAAGGGTGGGGGTGCCTGGGTGGCTCAGTGGGTTAAAGCCTCTGCCTTTGGCTCAGGTCATGATCCCAGGGTCCTGAGATCTAGCCCCGCATCAAGCCCCGCATCAAGCTCTCTGCTCAGCAGGGAGCCTGCTTCCCCCTCTCTCTGCCTGCCTCTCTGCCTAATTGTAATCTCTGTCTGTCAAATAAATAAATAAAATCTTTAAAAAAAATAGTTAAGGGTGTATACTTCAGTGTCAAGAATTAATAAAATTAATAATTTGTACTGCTTCATTAGGGATGTTGAAAATGGCATTTTTTGAAAATGCAAGTGTGCAGCCAGGAGGATACAAGGACTATTACTGTGATTTGGTGCCACTGTCTCATTCCTGCTAACTTGCCAATAATTTTATTACCCACAGTTGGCTTTTGTATCATCAGTGCAAATGGCAACATAGTTAAAAAGATGAATAACGTATCAGTTTTATTATAGAAATAGTTTTGTTCTTGAAGACCCCAGGTGTTTGTGGACCATGTGCTGAGAACCACTATCCTAAAGGAAAAGGATGTCTGGAGTAGATGTCAAAGTAGTAATTTCTAGGGACAGATGTGTTTGGCAGGTAGAATCGTGGGGTTAACAGTGTTCCTGCTACTGAGGGTCTGGCCCACTTCTAGGTTATCCTAACAGGCAAGGTAGGCCTAGTCACTTTAGAAGCCATAGATCTATTTAGGGGATGAATGTCTTAATCTGCTGTCAAACCCCAATCCAAATGAATCCAATATGGGTTGGAAACTTTGGGCTAGCTCTTCTAAGACCATTCAAAATTAGATGGTTTCATTAAATTCAGCATTTATGGGATGCCTGGGTGGCTTAGTCATTGTCTGCCTTCGGTTCAGGTCATGATCCCAGGGTCCTGGGATGGAGCCCAGCATAGGTCTCCCTGCTCAGTGGGAAGCATGCTTCTCCCTTTCCCATTCCCCCTGGTTGTGCTCCCCCTCTCACTGTCTCTCTCTGTCAAATAAATAAAAACTTTAAAAAGGATATAAAAAAATAAGTTAAGCATTTATAGTCTGTTACGTGCCAGAACTGGACAGGTTATAGAGAAACAAATTATTAAGCTGTCGCCTCTGTCCTATAGGAGTTAAAGGATAAGGAAACATAATAATAAGAGAATATGGAAATAATAGAATGATAATAATAGAATGTACAAAATCCTAAGTATTAAATGAGATTCAAAGTGCTGTGGGAGCACTGAAGAGGAAATGAATCATGACTGGAGAATTCAGAAAGTTTTCTGAAAACTTGGCACTGGGCTTTGAAGGATGAGTATCATTTTGAGAGGAGAGAGGGAAATCAGAAGTTCTTAGTAGGGGTGCCTGGGTGGTTCAGTAGATAAGTGTCTGCCTTTGGTTCAGGTGGGTCCTGATCCGGGGGTCCTGGGGTTGGGCCCACGCATCAGGCTGTCTGTTCAGCGGGAAGCCTACTTCTCCCTCTCCCGCTCCCCCTGCTTGTGTTCCCTCTCTCGCTGTGTCTCTCTCTGTCAAGTAAATAAATAAAATTTTTTTAAAAGGTTATTAGTATAGTCTTGGGTGACCAGAGAGCATTCTGGGTAAGAGAAGTACAGCTGGTAAAAATGAACTGTGCTAACTCAGCACAGACCTCTTTACCCCATGACTTAATTTGTTTTTGTTGAGGGGGTTGATTTCCAGTTTATCCTTTCAGGACCAGTATACAAAGACCCACACCACTTAGTATTTATTTTTCCATAAAATGATCTAATATTTAGGAAAGAGATTTCTTCATAGGTCCTTTCATTTTATTTTTTTAAAAGATTTTATTTATTTATTTGAGAGAGAGCATGAGTGGGGGTGAGGGGCAGGGAGAGAGGGAGAAGGAGAAGCAGACTCCCCACCGAATGGGGTACCCAATGTGGGACCCCACAAAGCAGGACCCTGAGATTATGACTTGAGCCAAAGGAAGATACTCAAACAACTGAGCCAACAAGGTGCCCCATGCATGGGTCTTTCCTAAAAAAAAAAAATTATCGAGGTGCCTGGGTGGCTCAGTGGGTTAAAAGCCTCTGCCTTTGGCTCAGGTCATGATCCTAGGGTCCTGGGATGGAGCCCCACATCGGGCTCTCTGCTCAGCAGGGAGCCTGCTGAGCTGCTCTCTTTCTGCCTGCCTCTCTCCTACTTGTGATCTCTGTCTGCCAAATAAATAAATAAATAAATAGAATTATCTTTTTATCTGCACTGCAGAGAAAAAAGCTCTCTTTCAGATCTCTCAGTTCAATACTTCAAACATTTAGTGAATGAGTACTGTGCGCATGGTGTATGTCATGTTCAGCAAGGGGTGCGGAAATAAAAACATAGCCCCTGCCTTCACAGTAGACTCTCGAAGGTGTCAATGTGTATGCAGCTAATGGCAAAGCATATTACACATTCTATAAAAGATACAATGTGCTTAGGGATTCCTAGCTTGGGAAACTGGTGGAACAGGAGTACTACTCAGCAGGAGGAACATGGGGAAAAGATAAAGGGTTTGGTTTGGCTGTTGGTGGCACCTGTGTAGAGAGCACTGGAGAGACAAATGAGAACAAGGTCAGCGCTGGAGACACAGATTTGAGACTCATCAATAAATGGCTGCCGAAACCATAATGCATTGCACTTCCCTAGGGAGACCAGGTTTTCAACCTTGGCATTATTGATATTTTGGTCTGCATAATTCTTTGTTTGGGGAGGGCTGCCTTTGCATGTAGGAAATTTAGCACCCTTGGCCTCTACCCACTGGATGGCAGGAGCACATCCCCCTAGCTGTGACAACCGAAAATGCCTCCACATGTTGTCACATGTCCCTTGGAGGGCAAAATCAGCCTCACCTCAGAGAGGACTATTGCTCCAGGAGAGTGGAGCGTCCAAAGGGAAGATGGCCACGGATGGAAACTTCTGGCTCTAAGAGCACAGTCAGAAAAGGGAAAGAGACATTGGGAGTGATAGGGGGTGAATGCCACAGATGGCCAGCAGTGTAACAACCTACAAAGGAGTTTGGAGACAAAAGAGGCCTTGGCAGTGGTGAGAGCTTTATGATCCTTCAGGGAACAATGCCAGTTACACCTCCTGAATGTGCCTTTTCCTTGTTTTCTAGCCTTTCCCCAGAGAGGTACAGGTGAAAACTGCCACTTGGGCCATAAATAAGAAGATTGGGATAGATGTCAGTGCATCCCCGAAGTTTGCCTCATTGCTTTGCAGGCTGCTAATGTTCCTCTTTCACTATTTTCTCTTTCTGTTTCCACTATTAGCCTCCCTTTTCTTTTGTAAAGTATTTTAACATAAATACAGAAATATATATCCGGATTATTTAATCCTAATAATGACCCCACAAAGCAGCTTTCTTACTTCTTCCCATTTTGCAGATGAGGAAACTAGAGCTCCAAGAGAGAAGTGGCTTGCCCAAGACTACACAGCCAGGGAGTAGTAGAGCTGAGACCCAAACCTTCTGATCACACTGGGACCGAGAACACTCTTCATTCACACCATGACTGCTTCTTTGGCTACAATGCTGACCACCTAGCATTTTCCTTTGCAAAGTGACCTACACTCCATTTCTCCTGGAATAGAGTTTTCCCTCTCCGTAAAAAAATCAATGACTTGTTTCTCTTCTTGCACCCTGCCTATAGTACCTTCTCTTTCCTTTCCTTTCCTTTTCTTTTAAAGTAAGCTCTAAACCCAACATAGCTTGAACTCATGACCCCAAGATCAAGAGTTGCATGCTCCTCTGACTGAGGCGGCTGGGCACCACTCCCCACACCTCCCGGCCATATTACCATTTCTGCTCATAGTGCACTGTTTGGTGCCTTACTGAATGGCTCATCTTGTGAGGGCGCTAGCAAGGTGGTCTTTTGACAAAGGGAAGCATTGTGATGTGTACAGGTGAGGCCAAGCCCTCAGGGATTCCGCACAGTGAAGAGGGTGAGCAGGCTGCATTCCCAACTGTGGGTGCTGGAGAATCTCCCTAATGGGTGCTGGGTTTAGGCCAAGGGTCAGCTCCCTCAGGGACACCAATGTATGTCCCAGGCTGGCAGTGGCATACTAGACCCCGATAATTCCTCAACAGCTGTAACCCTAATTTCCACCCTGGAAATTCTCCTCCATGTGTTTCTGCTCTCCTTAGCCATCTGACTCTGGTCCTTTGTTTCTTGGCACCTTTCATGTTTCCCTACCCACTGCCGCATATTAGCATCTGGAATTCTTAATCATAGTAATTATAATAGCCACCATGTACCACGGCTTGTTTCAGCACCAGGAGCAGACAGTGAGGTAACTGAGGGTCACAGATGTCCCATCAGTCTGTCCAGGGTCACACAAATATTAAGGTATAGAACAGTGTGTCTAATAGAAATATAAATTTAGTCACATTTGTACTTTTAAGTTTTCTACTGGCCAAATTAAAAGAAGAAATGGGTGAAATTAATGTTACTTAATGTTACCAACTTCTAAAATTTAAATCAATATACCTACAGCATTATTTCAGCAGTCATCGGTAAGTAAAATTACTGATGAGATATTTGCATTCTTCTTTGTGTAATAAGTCTTTGAAGTACTTGGGGCACCTGGGTGACTCAGTCAGTTGAGTGTCCTACTCTTGATTTTGGCTCAGGTCCTAATCTCGGGGTTGGGAGGGAGACTGAGCCCCTTGGGCGTAGGTCTCTGCACTCACAGGGGAGTCTGCTTGAGATTATCTCTCCCTCTTACCCTCCCCTCCTCAAGTGTATGCTCTCTTATTTTCTCTCTCAAATAAAAAAATCCTAAGGAAAAAAAAGAAATACGGTGTGTACTCTTACATCACTTCTCAATTCAGACTAGCCACAGTTCAAGTGCTCATCAGCCACATGTGGTCAGTGGATACTGTACTGGACAGTGCAAGGACAGATCAAGGATTCTGACCTACCTCTAAGGATAGTGAGAAGTGAGACAGCTACATTCTCTGTGAAAGCAGGCTGGTACTGTCCATCAAATTTCAGATTTGCAAACTACAATAATCTCATCTAATTGGAGATAAGATTTCATTATAAAGTAGAATAATGCATCTCAAAACAGAGATCTAAAATTTGTTAATTCCTTTAAAAAAGTATGTGTTAGAGAAGCTGAAGTTTCGCTCTCAGAACTGACACTGATACTTCTGGGATGGGACAGGAATGTTTGTTCCCTCTTGCATGTCCCTGTTAGTGTTCTGTCCTGATAAACATCATCCAGGAAGACTAGATTTTTTGTGGCCTGGAGCCAGCCAGGTGGTGGAAAAATCCTTTGCCCTGGGGCCCTTTTCTGTTCATAGGGCAGGCTCTGACCATTTCTGATGGGACTCACCAACCCCTCTTTGTGGCTCCTGAAGGGACTGTTGCACTCTGGAAAGAAAGAAGGGATTGGTAAACTAGCATTTCCTGGTTCTGACAGTGGACAGGTCTTCCTTCTGGACACCATGTGGGGCACACTGTCTATGCTGTCCTTTTACACCTCCCCACTGTCCTCTGAGGTCAGCATTAGCACCTGCAAACTCCAGAGAGGTGAAGAGAGTCACTCAGGGTCACACAGCTAGTAACCCAGAGCTTTCTGACACCATGGCCCAGGATCACAGCAGTCCAGACTTGGGGGGTTTTAATACTCTCTGCCTACCCACCAACAAGGGAACAGCGGTTGCCAGGAAGAAATTTTCATTTCTGTGTTCTGTTTCCATGTGAATTACCCCTGGCGAGGTACTTACAGTTGACTTCAGTCTCTAAGATTTGGGATCAGATATTCAGGACATTATTAAAAAAAAGAAAGAAAGAAAGAAAGAAAGAAAGAAAGAAAGAAAGAAAGAAAGAAAGAAAGAAAGAAAAGAAAAGAAAAGAAAAGAAAAGAAAAAGGAGACAGTCTCCTCATCTAGACCAGGAGGCCAGCCTCAAGAAACCTAGGAGGGCTGTTTGATCTTGCTTCTCTTGCTCCTGGCGAGTTAGACAATCTCTGGTGCCCAGGAGCCCTGTGGCTTTAAGCCTGAGCCCTGGTTTGGGAGGAGACTGGGAGGGCGATGGAGGGTGCCCGCCTACCTGGGGGAACCTGCTCGAGGTGAGGCTGGCGCGTCTCGGGATGCGAGGCGGGCGGGGGCAGGCTGAAAGTTGGAGCAAGCAGGAAGTGAAGCGAGGGCCGCCCGGGAGGAAACAGACTAGGCGAGTCCCGTCGCGGACAGGCCCGAGCCGCCGGGAGACATGGTGAGCGCGCTGGGAACCAGAAAGGGGCTGATTCAAAGAGGAGCCAGTGTGGCCTGGGGGTGGAGTGGAGGGCCCGGGGATCGGGGGAGCTGGTGGCAAAGGCAGAGGACCGGGCCAGCGCTGGCTGCGGCCGCTCTTCTTTGACAACTTGGCTGCGGAAAGCTCGCGGCCGCCTGGGCGGGTATTCCTGCTCCTTGTCCACTCCCTCCCTGCCCTGACCTCGCTGCTGGCCTGGAGCAGGGTTTCGGTGGGGGTTGGCGGGGGGAGGGGGTGTCCGAATTCCAGGCGGGGAGTTGCTGAGAGGCCCTGCATCTCCTCCTCCAGCCTGCCTGCCAGCCGGGAGTTGTGACAGCCCCGGGCGGCACCTCCGAAGTTCTTGGGGTTAGATTCCAAGCCTGCGGCGGGAGCTTTGCCCGGCTGCCTTTCACCTTATCCCCATATAGAAACTCCAAGAATCTGTCTCCCCGTGGAGTCTAAGGAATCGGCGGCCCCCTCTCTCTAAACATGAGGAAGAAAGCTAAGGGTTTCTAAAGGAACCAGAAGTTAGTTCTCTGTGATAATCCGTCTAGTTTGGACCCCGGCTTCCCGGCCTCTTTCAGAGGTTGAGTGGGTCAGGGAGGGAGGAGCCTCATACTGGTTTTTCCCTCCCTGTTCACAAAACCTTATCAACAGCCTGGGAGGACTTGCCCTCCATTTCCCTCAACACCCAGGCTGCTGTTTTTATTTAATATCTGCTTAAGCAGGCGGTGGTGGCTTGGGTGCCTGCACTTGGTGCTATGCGGTGGGCAAACCAGAAGTTCATGGCGCAGTGGCCGTCCCTCGGGCGGCCTGGTGGGGGCCTTGGAGCCTGGTTGCTCTTGCTCTTGGTCCCCGCAAGGAGGCTTCAGGACCGCCTGGGGCCCAAATCTCTCTTCAGCTACTGTCTTGCTGTGAGAGGGGGTTTGTGCGCCCCCTGATGGTGTTCTGCCGGCCAGCGCACATATTTTTTAATGAGGACCCTTTGATAAATAGTGGTGGGTTTCCCCTGTCATGAGATGCCAGGTCCTCTGACCACATCAGAAGAGCAAGGCAACCATGGAGTGGGATTTAGGGCTGTGTTTCTTTTCCTCGTCAGGGGCCTTGAGAACCTGAAAAGAAACTCGATCTAGTCTATCTAACATCAGCGCTCACCTTCTGGGGCTTCAAAATGCACTTGTTTTTGATTACATGAGTAATACATGAAAACATTCTCTTTGTAAACAGCTGAGGCATTAAAAAAAGCTAAAAGTCCACCTCAGGCCTTCCCCTCCCCTGGCCTCTGAGGCTGACTCTCGGTTCCTCCACCACTTGGTCTAATTAACCCCTGTGCTGCTGTCCAGGAGGAGGCCAGTGGAGGTGGGGGACATGATCAGGTGCGGAACCTGCAGAGTGAGGTGGAGGGCGTCAAGAATATTATGACCCAGAATGTGGAGCGGATCCTAGCCCGAGGAGAAAACCTGGAACATCTCCGCAACAAGACAGAGGATCTGGAAGCCACCGTGAGATAGGGAGCCCACCCGGGGGAGGGGGTGGGGGGAGGGTAGGGTAGAGGAAGAGAGGGAGGGAGGATTGTTGGGTTTGGGGGGTTGGTGGTGTTGGGGGCAAAATGAAAAGTCTGTCTTTTCACTTGTTTGGGGGGAACTGACAAGCAAGTCCTCAGTTCTGACTCTGGTCTACTCCAGTGATTGGCACTGGGGTCCAGGGAATGCCTCCAGGGACTTGGCAGTGGTTGGGGGGAATGGGTAGAGCTGACTCTTGGAGGCATTTTCTGAGACAGATAAGATGGCCCAGTCAGCCCTCGCATTCTTAGGGTTCTCTCCCTTGAAACTGATTTTTCCCTTTGAAGGCTGCGCTTGACAATCATGTGGGCCTGACCTTCCCAGGGCAAAAATATTGGCTCTTGAAAATTCCTCCCAGGGCCTTTGGCCTTCTCTAGGAGTTACTAGGCAGGGGGCGGAAAACTGCTAGGGTTTTGCTGAGTCTGCTTTAAAAGGAAGCTGGGAAGAGCAGTGAAATTCTTTGATCCAAGGGTCCTCTGCTAGCTGAAGGCTAGAATAATATCTCCCACACATCTTGCTAGACCTCATTCCTCTCTCTGTCTCTTTCTCTAGCCAGGGGCTGAAGCCAGCTGCTCAGGGAGTGGGTAGCTAACAAAGTACTGCAACAAAGGTTGGAGCTTAAGGTTCCATGTCCACAGGGAGAGACTGACTGTGGCTTTCCAAGTCCAGAGTGTAGTCTTGGGTCTAGTGTCCCTGGACTTAGTATTTCTTCCCACGGCCGAGTCTGGGGAGCACGGCCCAGGGAAATGTAATTCCTGCAGCTCATGTTGAGGAGAAAGAACAGTTTCTCTCACCTCCAAGCTCCCTGCTGCCCTGGCCCTGTCCTCCAGCTTCAGCGGTTCCCATGGGGCAAGGAGTTGTGGAGCCTCCTGGAGCTTGCGCCCCTCAGCCCATGTGTGCCCTCCCAAGGGCAGATTGTACAGACAGTGTCGCATCCCTGAGTGTGAGCATATGTAAAAGACCCCTCCATGTGTGTGACAGTGTAGGGGTAAGGAGAGAAGGGAGGTGGCAGGGGTCAGGGGGAGCCCAAGAATTCTAAATTTGAGCCTGGCCCATCAGAGTGTCATGAAGGTGTATCTGTCAAGGTAGGAGAACTGCACTTTCTTTGTGTAACAGTCTGTTCCATCAACTGCTCACGTAAATATTTAGATGGCTAGCCTGTGGACCTCTGTTTGTCCTCTTGTTCCGGTGGAAGGAGGCCCTGGTTCACTCTGCCTTGTCCCCAACAGTCGGAGCACTTCAAGACCACATCGCAGAAGGTGGCTCGGAAGTTCTGGTGGAAGAACGTGAAGATGATTGTCCTCATCTGCGTGATTGTTTTTATCATCATCCTCTTCATCGTGCTTTTTGCCACCCATGCCATCCCAACTTAGGGAGCCCCTCGCCCCCGCCCTCCTCTTCGGGGCAACCCTCCACAGCGGGTGCCAAGAAGGGTCCTCTCTCCCATCCTTGCCCACAGGGAGTGCTGCTGCATCCTCCTGCCCCTCACTCAGGGGCCCCTCTACCACACTGTCTGCCCCAGGCTCCTTGGCCCCCCAGAAGGAGAAAGCTGGACTGTGGCTGTGTTTCATGGGCCCCCAGAGTTGGTTGGAGACACACCCAGAAAGCCCAGCCTGTGGCTGGGAAACGGATGGTGGCCGGTGGGCAATAAAGACCTTTCGGTATCCCTACACATGTGAGGTAATTTCTCCCCTTTCGTTTTGCCTTTGGCTCTTCTATTTCTTTTTTCTCTGGGGACAACCTCTGCCTGAGATTCACCTATTTGAGGCCCCGTGGTTGGAGGGGTAGACAGTGTATGTTTGGAGAAGAAAGATGGAGTCTTCCCATCCTTCTCTTACTTCCGTTTTTGGTCAGAGGTCTCAAGAACCAGAATTTTCTGAGGCTCTTCACATGTGGAAAATTCAAAACCATTTTAGGGCGGCATGCAAGACTCCTAAGTATGTCCCCCTGGGGTCTTGCCATGTCCCTTTTATTACTTCTTTGCTGGAAGTGTTAGCCGAGACAGGCGAGGGCCTCCTTCTATCTCTCTTGTGTGGCCCTGTTGCAGTCTAGAGTAAGGGATTGGAGGAGCTGGGTCACTTTTCCTTCTTTTTGGTTCTGCAAAGTTATTTTTGTTTGTTCGTTTGTTTTTTTTCTTTTTAATTTAAGTGATCTCTAAACCCAACATGGACCTTGAACTCACGACCCTGGATTCAAGAGTCATGTGCTCATCCGACTGAGCCAGCCAGGCGCCCCTGGTTCTGTGAAGTTCTATTTGTCTTCTGTCTGCCCCTGCCCTTTGGGGACTTAGCAGGGCCTCTGGGTCTCAGCTGAGGGGGCGAGCATCTCTCCCCATGTCTCGTGGCCTGGCCGAACCCAGTCAGTGTCACAGGACAAGGTCTATGGCCCTCCTTCCCCTCCATGTACAATGGGCCTCTTTGTCTTTGGCCTTCCCTCCCCACCCCCGCCAGGTTCCACCTCATTGTCACTCTTTCCTCTGTCTTGGTTTGGGGAAAGGGTTCTTGCCATCTCTGTCCCTTTACAACTTTCCAGTATTGAAAACAACCTGTTTTGGGGAGGGAAGGTAGAAGGGTCAGGGTTGGGAGACAGGATTTGGGACTCCTCCTGCCAAATCAGCTTCTGGAAACCAGGGAGGGAAAAAAAAGCACAGAAAAGCCCTCAGGACAGTCTTTGTCCTCCTATGATAGACGGACCTGTGGGCATCCTCTCTCTCAGGTCATTCCTGGACTCAGAGTCCACAGAACTGGGGTGAAACTTCTTCCTTGGGATCTAGATTGCCCAGGGTGGGAATGTGGGCTGTACTCACGCAGGCTCAACCCCCTTCCTCAAGAGAGGCTGGGGGTGGCTGGGGTGGGCTGGAGAGCACGGGTCTCTGACCACCCCCTGCAGCTTTGAAAGGAGATAAGGAGAAAGAGTAGATTCAGCTCAGGAAGGCTCTGGAAGGGTGGCTTCGCCCATCCTCCCTCCCACTGAGGAGCAGGGTCACATGAGGGCAGGGCGGCAGCTGCCCTTGTGGTGAAGAGGGAAATACAGAAAAGCCTGAACTAGCACCTTCTCCGTGGGAGTCTGTTTTCTTTTTGAATTGAGGAGAAATTCGCACAACATACGTTGTGTAAATGTGCATACAGTTGTAACAGACAGCGGTAGCGTTCCGAAATACACAGTTCAGCCGCAGGTAGTGCATTCACAATGTTGATTGTGAATAAAGTTTCTTTCGTTTCAAAACTTTCCCGGGACTCAGATTTTGGTTACTGGCGAACGCATTCACCCAAGGTGGCAGAGACCCGGCCCGGCTGGCTGTTCGAGACGTCTCTAGCGCCGTGCCCAGCCTTGGCACGGATACAGATGCTTGTGCAACGAGCGCTACCTCGGCTCCAGAGCCCACTCCACTGTGCCCGGGTCACAGCTTGGGACCCCGACGTGTGGCCAGCGTGCAGCGCGAGCACCAGGCTGCTCAAGCGCGAGTCCCCCAGTTCCGGAGGCTGGGCCGGGTGCCGGCAGCTTTCGCTTTCCCGCCGTCTGGGTCGCGGCTCCGGGCAGGCGCGCCCCCCGCCCCCGCCGGCCGCGGCCCCGCCCCTCCGCTTCCTCCCTGGTATCTGGCACCGCGGCCGCCGGGCGACAGAGGAGCCCGAGCTGGCGAGGCGGCGGCAGCAGCTATGGTGAGGGACCGGGCGGGGCGGAGCCGGCCGGCCGGGGGACAGAGGGCGACGTGGGGTGCGCGGCCGGAGGATGAAGTCCGAGGGCGGGGGTGTCGTCCGGGACCCGCGCCTGTCCCCCCCCCCCCCCCGCCCCCTCAGTGTGGTGGCTGCGGCCGGGAGCCGGCTGGGGGCCAGCGCCTCCACTGGGGGAGCGCAGACTGGGAAGGGAAAGTTTGGCCGCTGGCGCGCAGTGTGCAGGACTCCAGCTTCCCTCCTCCCTGAGCCAAGGGGTTATGAGCCCAGGCTTCGGGCTTCGGAGTCAGACTCGGGGCTGAGATCCTGGTGGTGGCCACTTGCTGTCTCTGTGACCCCGGGCTAGTCACTTAACCTTCCCGAGCCTTCTTTTCCGCATCGGTGAAGTGGGGTCTTTGCGAGGTGAAGGGAGATGCAGTGCCAGAGCCGCGCCTGGCGCTCAGAACCGGCTCCTGAGGAGTGGTAGGTAATGCGATGACCTCTTCAGCCCTTCCTGGAGCTGTGAGAAGCCAAGTGTGGCCCGGGAGTTGGAAACCTGAGCAGATGGGGTGGGAGAGGGCTTGCCAGCCCCATGGCAGGGTACTGGAGGGCACACTCCTTCCTCTGCAGAAAGATAAAGGGAGATGTTTACCCTAAAGGTTCCCCTGAAGTTATCAGACTGTGGCACAGTCCTGGCTCTCTCCTAACCTCTACCCAGGGATACATTCTTGAAGTGAGTCATCCCTCACTCCTGCTGCAGACTCTGGCCCGTGTCCCCACTTGCTGTCTCTAAGGCAAAGGTGTCAGGAACAGGTGGTGCCAATAACTTTCCTCCATCCCCTGGACTCCTGGGAAGATGGGCTGGGCAGGAAGCTGGCCAGGGACTTTAAGCTTCTGCCCTGGTGAAGCTGGCAGAGGTGTGAGGGATGTGGCCTGGCTGGGGGTCGAGATGTCTGGATGGCCTCATCTCTAGGGAACCAGAGGCAGGAAGAGGAAGCGGGGCAGGAAGGTTGCACTGAGCTCTAAGCCCACGCCAGGAAACTGAAGGAGGCTCCAAGAATGGGACAAAGCTTGGAGCCCACTTCCCAGCATGCAGGGCAAGGGATCAGGCAGGGCTAGGGGTGGGCTTCCAGTCGGCCTTGAGCACTGTCGGAGAAGAGGAAACTCCTGAAATGAAGGCTGAAGCCAGGATAATTTATTGGAGGTGGGGGTGTTACTGGAAAACTCTGGCACTCTCACAAGTTCAGCTGAGGCCAACAGTGGATCAGAGCCTGTCAGTGGTGGTGGGGGGGGCATACCTTGATCTTTCTCCCTTCCCAGCTCCTAGCCCCATCCCTCTGTATCTTTCACACCTTTCCCTTTCTCTGGCGCCAGCTCTTTGCCTTTCTTCTTCCCACCCCTTCCCTGCCTGGTCTTTCTTCCTTGTCCTCTTCTCTGATTCATTCAGTCAACAAGCATTTCTTGGGCATTTCCTCGGTGCCATATGTGGTGACAGGTATAGGGGATGGAACAGAACAGTGATGGGAAAGATGAAACCTGAATGGGTAAGGGCTTGAATTCATTCATCCTACAGATGGTCCTCTTTCATGCAAGGTCCAGTGAAGGTGGGTTTTGAGCCACGGGCTTCCCTCAGAGGCACACAGGTTGATTTGGCCGCATTAAGAAGTCTGGGGAGTCTTTGGCCAGCCAGCTAAAGTATTTGAGCCCCTGCTTTACCTGCATTCACTTTAGCACCATGGTTAAAAATGTGATTCTTGGAGTCTACATGGGTTCCACTCCCGGATCATCTATTTACTGGCTGTTATGACCTTGGACAGAGGACTCCACTCCTCTGAGCCTCAGTTTCTTACAAAACTGGGATAATAACATGCCTTCAGTGGACTGTGGCAGGGATTAAATGAGATCAGGTAAGAAAAGTGCGTATTAGCTCAGAATACATGCCTGTTGAATGGTTTTCACCGTCAAGACATAAAACCTTCTCAACGGCCTACAGGGCCTGGTGGAAATGAACTCTGTGCAGGTTAGTGAAGACCCAGGTGATGTTCTGTATTTAGTTGTGAGACAAGTAAGTGCACACGTTTGCAACAAGGAAGAGCTTGCTTGGCTTTGTATTTTGTAAAATTATTTAAGAGGTTTTATTGACCGCAGGTATTGTAGAGTTCTTGAGATCTGGCTGCTTAAAAAAAAAAAAAAAAAAAAAAATCAGTGAGGGAAACTCAGGCTCTGTCCATAATAATAGCTATTATTTATTGAGCATTCAGAATGTGTCAAGTATTGTGATAAGCACTTTGTAACGTATCACATGCCTTAGCTGACATGGTTGATACCATTCTTGTCGCCACTTTATAGATGAGGAAGTGGAGGGTCGGCAAGTTTGCACAGTGGGTGAGGGGCAAAGGCAAGATTTGAGGGAAGCCAGGGCTGCGATGCAGAGCCCTGGCCCTTAGCTCTGAGCTCAGGGGCATGCTGACCTAGGAAGATGCTGCTACAGCCCTTTGTTACCACCCCCCCCC
>NC_081563.1:40165356-40315031 GCF_022355385.1 Mustela nigripes | reverse complement strand
CCCCCCCCCCCCCCCCCCCCCCCCCCCCCCCCCAGTCCTCTGACAAGGACAGTGGTGACAGCTGGAATAGTGTTTCTTCAGCACTCCCCGAGGGAGAAGGGGGACAGGAGAGTTAGAACAGGGAGGTTTGGAAAACTTTGTTTTCAGAGGAACCAAGGCTATTTGGCCTTGAAACACCTGAGATATTTGAGGGTTGTAGACAGGATATTCTGTACAGAGGGTAACGGTCTGTGGAGAACATTTCCTGTGTAACTACCACCCCCCTGTCTGCCAACCACGCGGCTGCTCCCTACTTCAAGGAATGCCCTCAGCTCTGTAGACCTTGGCAGGGCTGGGAAGCATCCCTCTCATCCACCCTTCCTTTCTATACTCTCTGGTCCCCACGAGCCTGGCAACCCTTCACACCCTTGCTGGTGGCATGTTTCCACCCAGAGTTTTCCCGCTGCCATCCATACCATTTACCATGGATGTAGAAATTCCAATTCCTCCTCCTCCTCCTCTTCTTCTTCTTCTCATTCTCCTTCCTTCTTCTTCTCCTTCTCCTTCTTCTAAAGATTGTTGGTTTTTTTTTTTTAAGGTTTTTAAAATGTATTTGAGGGAGAGATCACAAGTAGGCAGAGAGAGAGGGGAGGAAGCAGGCTCCCTGCTGAGCCCAGGACCTTGAGATCATGACCTGAGCCAAAGGCAGAGGTTTAACACACTGAGCCAACCAGGTGCCCCATTCTTATTCTTATTCTTATTCTTATTCTTATTCTTATTCTTATTCTTATTCTTCCTCCTCCTCCTCCTCCTCTTCTGCTTCTTCTTCCTCCTCCTTCTCCTCCTCCTCCTCTTCTTCTTCTTCTTCCTCTTCTTCTTCTTTTTTCCTCTTCCTCCTCCTCCTTCTTCTTCTTTGTTTATTTATTTGTTTGACAGAGAGAGAGAGAGAGAGGGAGCATGGGCAGGGGGAGAAGCAGAGGCAGAGAGAAGCAGACCCCCCCCCCCCCCACTGAGCAGGAAGCTGGACGCGGGCTTGATCCCAGGACCCTGGGATCATGACCTGAGTCAAAGGCAAATGCCTAACCGACAGAGGCACCGAGGAGCCCCTAGAGAAATTACTCTGAAGCTTCCCTCCCCCTTGGCTCAGAAGTCTACACTAGGTCTGGTTCCAGTCTTCCCTCTAAGTCAGTGCCCTCTTCTGGACTTTCACTCTGTGTCTTCTCTGGCCCCACCCTGCCCCTCACCATTACCCTCTGCCTGGTCTGTGTCTGCCCGAATCCCCAGCTCCACCCCATCCTGCAGGGGCTCGTCCACCTGGGCTGTCTCAGTACGTAGGAGTCCACTCTCTGAGGGGGGCTCCAGCACTCAGTGTTTGTACCTCACAGCACAACCCTCCCCTCTTCCCTAAGAGGGTCACATATGCCTCTTTCCCCCAGCACATAGTGAGCTTCTTAAGAACAGGCACAATTCATTCGGAAATGTTTTTTCCCTGTGTCCGCTGTGTGTGTTCCTGGTACTATGCTGAGTTCACCACCACTGGAGGGAGCGTGGCCCTGTCCCCTGGTCCCTTACCTCTGTCCACATCCTGTAGTTCCTTATTTCTCCCCATGCCAGCAGGGGAGACCTGTGCATACAGTGTCCTTTTCCCTCTGTTTCGGGGAGGGCCAAGGAGGGCCAGGAAGTTAAGCCGGAGGCCTCTGTGTTCCCTGGAGCAAATGTGTTCATTTCGGCCTGGTCCCACCTTGGCCCGGACAGACTTGGCTTTGCAGTGGGAAGCACAGCCCACTCTCCTGGAGAACGTGACCCAGTGTCATCCTGTGTTGGAACATCAGAGAACAACAGCTGTAGTTTTCATAGCGGAAAACACAATATGCAGCAGGCCACCAACCTCTAGCTGTGACTGTCATTTTGAATCTTTGCCCATTCTCAGGTTTTGGCCTTGGACTGTTAGGAAGGTGGGGATGCCTGGGACTGTGTGAACACGGCTGTGTGAGCTTGTTGACTACCATGGTAGGAAGAATAGTGGCGATGATGGCTGACTGAGGAAGAGGTATAGATGTGGGCAGCCACCCTGCTGTCTGCATTATTGCTCCTTGTTCCCCAGTCACGGCTCCCCGTGCCTGTGAGTGCACACCTCTGGCATGATTTGCCTGCCCCCTCTCCAAGCAGGCTGCTTTTCTAGCTCATGGGTAAATATTGACCTACTTGGGTTTCAGATGCCTGCCCCTCTAAACTCCAGCTGGGCTGGATAAACACACTAGGATAACATTCTTTAAAAAAATGAGAGTTGCTTTTGGAGAGGCTATAATGTGATCACTCTGAGTCTTCGTAATGGTCAGTGCTGTGCTGGCCTCCTGGGCCATCAGGATGGGAGCAGACAAAGGTAGTCCCTTCTTCTGCGGCTCGTGGTCCAGTTGGGAAGATAGGACTCATATACTGGGAATGCTTGGAGGCCATGTGCAAGGCATCTGCAAGGATCCTGAATGTGAATTCTTGCCTGAGTAGGAGTGGCCCTCTGTGACCACCAGATACTTCTCCTTTCTTTGGTTTTAAGTGGAATTCAGTCAAGTGCCAAAATGTCAGTTGCAGACAATGGGCAATGTGGTCTGGCAGGAAAGGGAGCTTGGCCAGTGCTCTGTGGAGAGGAGATGAGAACAGGGATGGGCTGTCGGGGACTAGACAGGCAGGAGGGAGCTGCTGTGGTTTGTGAATCTGCTGGGATTCAGCTCCCTGACACATCCCTGGACCTGCTCTTCCTGGGTCTTACTGGGGCCTCCTACCCTGGGTCCTCTTGGTCGCATGTGTCCAAAGCCCAGCCCCTTTCTTGCTTGTGACGCATTCTCTCTTCTCTCCCCTGTTCTCTCAGCACTCCCTGCACTCCCACGTTTGGGTCCTGCACCTCCCTGCTTAGTCCTCTGAAATGAGCTGGGTTCTTTTGTCAGGTGTGGTTGCTGCTTAAACTGAGAGGTCTAAGAGTTGGTTTTGTGTCTGTGAGTTGGACCCCAGTGAAGATCCCGGGTAGCTGGAAGGCTGAGACCAGAGGCCAAGGAGGCTGAGGTTTCCAGGCAGACAGGGAATCAGTTCTGAGCACTGATGCGGGAGTAGATCATGCCAGGAAGCAGAACTGGCCTAGTCAGTCAGAGAGAGGTCTGATCTTTTTAGTTTGTTTCTGTGTGTGTGTGTCTGTGGGGTTAGGTAGAGGTTATGATGTGTGGTGGTCCAAAATTATCTTTCTATTTCTACGGGGTGGATCTCCTTCCTGTCTGGCTTCTAGACATGCAGCTCAGTTCCCTGCTCTTCGCTGCTTCTTTAGGCCAGTAGGAAGCCCCAGGGTCCGTGTCCACTGTGTGCATATTGGGTAGAAGCCATCCGAGAGCAGGAGAGCAGGTGAGCAGAGTGTCTGCTTTGTGGGAGGGTGAGGTCCTGGGAAGTTTCCATCCTGGGGCATCTCAGAGGAAGCTGAGATGCTGTAGCCAGGGCTGACCTTGGACCTGCCTTGATGGGCATGGAGAGGAGCCTGTGAGATCCAAGGCAAGCCAGACACACTCAGGAGACCAGTCCTTCACTCTATACATGTCATAGCCTTACCTGAAAGCTGCTATTCCCCCTACCCACCCACGCACCCCGCACCCACAGTGCGGGCAAGGAGGCCACTAGTTCTCAGGATCAGAGGAAGGCCAGCTGGGGGTCTCATGCAGTTCTGACCTTGGGCTTGGTGCCCAGGCAGGGACAGAGTTGGAACGGTGCCAGCGGCAGGCGGATGAGGTGACAGAGATCATGCTCAACAACTTCGACAAGGTCCTGGAGCGCGATGGGAAGCTGGCGGAGCTGGAACAGCGTTCGGACCAACTCCTGGACATGGTGTGAGGTCTGGGGAAGCAGGGGTGGGGGTGGGAGAGGCCACGGGGCGTCCTCAGAGAGAGTCCTCAGGCTGTGCTCAGGGTCTCCAGGCCTTTCCTGGGGCCTGAGGGCCAGTGTGGGGCCTATAGGTTTATAGCCTAGATAAGCTCCAGGCAGGCCTCATGAAGCAAGAAGTCCTTGGTTTGAAGCTGCGAACCTGCCTAAAAGCTGAGGGTTGGTATTGTTAGCTGGGCATGAGCCCATAGGGGTGTGAATCAAAGGCTACACCAGCGTCTGTGTCCAGGAATCCAGCTGGGAGGGTCCCAGGGCAGGCTGTGTAGAGAAGGGGAGAAGACAGGCTGGGAAGATGCAGGAGATTAAGTCTTGCTGAGGGGCAGGGAGGGAAGGAGGATTGGGAGAATCTGGCCCTGGGGCTTCAGGGAAACCACTAACTCCCACCCTGTGTCTGGGGATGTCCACAGAGCTCCGCCTTCAGCAAGACAACCAAGACCCTGGCCCAGCAGAAGCGCTGGGAGAACATGCGTTGCCGGATCTACTTGGGGCTGGTGTTGGGCGGTTGCCTGCTCATCCTCCTGATCGTGCTGCTGGTCATCTTTCTCCCACAGAGCAGTGGGGGCAGCAGTGCCACACAGGCCCAGGACACAGGTGCCGCCTCGGGGCCTGGGGACTGACCCAGCTGGGCCTGGAGGAGAGGCCAAGTGGCCACACTGGTTGGTCCTGGTCTCCAGAAAACCCCCAGCGTTTGCTCACATCTGAGCCACCCAACTGAGCGCCGAAGAGCAACCTTGACGTGTGCACCTTTGTATCTCCTATCACCCCACAGACGGGCCTTTGAGGGCAGCCTGCTGCACTGGCCATGACAGGCCAGCCCCACCTGGAGCTCAGTAAAAGCTGCTGTTTGGTTAAAACCTAGTGTGTGTGTCCACAAAGTTCTTCAAGTTGGTTCATCCTTCTCTGCCTCCACTCCTGGGGTTGTTTAAAGAGTCCGTGGAAGGACTTCAGCCCTGGAAGGTGGTCCCTTTCCTCTTCTCCTCCTCTTCCTCCCCCTCCTCCTCCTTTTTTTTTTTTTTTTTTTTTTAAAGATTTTACTTATTTATTTATTTGCGGGCGAGAGAGAGAGAACAAGCAGGGGAATTGGCAGGTAGAGGGAGAAGCAGGCTCCCCACTGAGCAGGGGTCCTGACGTGAGGCTTAATCCCAGGAGTCTGGGATCATGACCTAAGCCAAAGGCAGACGCTTAACTGACTGAGCCACCCAGGCATCGCTCCTCTTCCTTCTGTACTTGATCCAAACCTACCTAGACTGATCTTTCTGGGGTGCAGGTGCAAAGACAGAGTGGCTCCCAAACCAGACCCTTCAACCAGGGCCTTCTGAACCTGTTTCTCTCAGAATGAAATCTGTTCTTTTTCTGATGTCTTGAGAATGCTCAGAATATTACTCCAGAAGAGGAAAGCACCTCAAAGGTGCTTACTCATAAGGCTTACTCATAAGGCTCTTACTTTTTTTTTCTTTTTAAAGATTTTATTTATTTGAGGGAGAGCAAAAGAGAGAGAGAGCAAGCACAAGCAGGGGGGAGGGGCAAAGGGAGAGGGAGAAGCAGGGAGCTCAGTGAGGGCTCTATCCCAGGACCCTGGGATCATGACCTGAGCTGAAGGCAGATGCATAACTATGATTGAGCCACTCAGGTGTCCCAAGGTTTTCATTTTTTTTTAAAGGCTTTCATTTTTGAATAGACTTTTCCCTCTCTGTATATTCCATCCTCAATTTCTCTCCTACGTTCTTCCTCAAGCTTTACACCTGACAGATAGCCGTGAAAATGGGAAGGGCTTCTCTGGTCCTGTAATGCACCATCACAAAGGATAGCCTAGAGCTTGCCCTGTAGGAAAGAATTTGGCCTTTTCAAAGCTCCAGAGCCACACAGGGCTAAGCTGGCAGGGCTTCTGGGTCAAGGAAAGATGACTGGGTAAAGGCCATGGAAGAAGGAAAGAAAGCCCTACCAGGACTGCAGGATCTGGGTAGTCTCTGCCTGGGCTACTTGACTGCCCTCAAACTCAAGTGTGGGTGGAGAGGAATTCAGGGTCAAGTGTGTAACAGAAACAGCTCCTTGTTAGGTAAAGTGAGGGCTACTGACAGAGAAACAAGAAAGAAACCAAGAGTTGTGTGGAGCTTTACCTCTCACAGAGCTTGTTACTTCCAGTGGGCTTATGACCATCTTCATTTTGGAAAGATGGAGAAAAACACTTGGCGCCCTACTTGGTCAGCAACATCATTTAGAGACCATGCGAATTTGGGCAGGCCACTTCTGAGGCTTGGGTTTCACATATGTAAAAAGGGACATACTTAACTCCCAGAACAATTGTGAGAATTATTTATATTGTGTGTAAAACATCCATGGATGTAAGGTTCTAGATGCCAAATAAATGGTAGCTATCACCCAAATCATTTACTGCAGTAGTACTCAACCCTGCCTTACATTAGAATTACCAGTAGAACTTCTAAAAATACCAGCCACAGGCCTAGATCAGTGAGTACCAAAGCTAAGATTTAAATCCAATTCTGCAGAATGCCTGGGCACCACACATTAACCTACATAAGCCTACACAACTGCCTTATGAGGCCTAGATCAGTTAAATCAGACTCTCTGAGGGTACGTATCTGATGCAGGGTTATTTCCCCCTGCTGCAACCTCTCGTTCTCTCTCCAGGATAGTCATGGGTGGTCAGGAATGCAAACTTTTTTAATTCAAGCCACTAATTTCACAGAAGTTAGAGGAAGAGGCCGTGCAAGGGGCTGAAGGTCACACAGAGTTCCCTGTGCGGGTAAGGCCCCAGATTCCCCAGCAGGGATCTTCCCTCTCTCGGTGGGAGGGTTTTGCCCCACTCTATTGTTCCTAACACAGAAGAGATAAGGACATTTTTGTTTTGTGGGTCAGAGGGTAATTAAGAGCGGACTCCTGAACCACCCAGAATGCAGCAGGTGCAGAAGTACTCGGCGGGCATCAGGCAGAGCAGCGAGAACGGCTGTGATCCGGGTTCTTAGTACCCTGAGCCCCTGAGCCAGCGCCTTGCTCTCTGGAGGGCCTCTAGCACCTGCACGTCCTAGGCCCTCTGAGCCGCAGAACGGACTGACGACTCCTAAAGCCTCCAGGACACTGTGGACAAGAACCGCACGTCACTCCTACCTCACTTATCCTAGGTTCGGCGACCAAAACTGCTGTTTTCTGACTAGCCATTGGCTTTAGCGTTTGGTCACCTGATTCATTTGAGCCAACGAGAGGCAGCAAAAATAATACTTCCGCTTTCGGCCCCTATCGAGTCTCTGTGCCCGCCTTTCGGGTGTTCTGATTGGCATTCCTCTCTCAAGCCTGCAGCTTATTGGCCAGCGCCCCGGGGCCGCAGTCCATCAGGGTGCGAGGGCTGTGTCAGACACCCAGGCTGCCATGGCGTCCTATTTTGATGAACACGACTGCGAGCCGTTGGATTCCGAGCAGGAGGCCCGAACCAATATGCTGCTGGAGCTCGCAAGGTGGGCGCGCGGTGCTAGGAGTGGGGGCCCAGGTGGCAGGTTTCTGGGCTGGGGCTGGCTGGAGAATATGGATTACATGGGGCAGAGTGTCTGGGGAGGACGGATGAATAATCTGGAGAGTTAATCCGGGGATGAGATTCGACGAAGGTCGATCATTTGGGTCATCCGTGGTTGGGCCGGGCAAGGGACTGTAGGAAAGATTGGAGCTGGTGAACAGGGGCGAGTCGGGAGCGGGAGGGCAGCCGGTTCTAGTAGGTACTGAAGAAGACGGGTCATGAGGCCAGGGGAGGGACCTTGTGGGTGTGAGTAGGTGCGTTCGTTAGGAGCAGGCAGGGAAGTCAACACTGCCACTTGGCATCTGGCTTTACCAGGTGATTTCTGCATGGCCCGAGTAACTTCTCTGAGCCTGTTGCCTCATGTGTAAAAATGGGACTAAACAGCTTTCATGCTTGCGGTTGTATTATAGAAACTGGAAGCCATTTCTCACTGTGCTTTTTATCTACCGAGCAATTTGCGGGGTAGCTGTTATTAGTAGCTGTTCAAGGTATATTTATCTGTTAATGCTTAGTGGATTGTGGGGGCACAGAGAAAGTATGGTTTTCTTTGGTTCTGAACATGCATTGTTCTTCCCAGGTCACTTTTCAATAGGATGGACTTTGAAGACTTGGGGTTGGTAGTAGATTGGGATCACCACCTGCCTCCACCTGCTGCCAAGACTGTGGTTGAGAACCTTCCCAGGACAGTCATCAGGGGCTCTCAGGCTGGTAAGAACATTAATTTTTGCTGGTGTTTGGGGCAGGCTTTCCAGACCCACCCTCTCCCAAGCTAGACTGGTCTAGCCCTTCAGTTTTCCAGGTCAGGTTGGGGCAAGAGTGTCCTTCAGGAGTGGGAGCCGGGAGGTAAGGCCTGTAGCAGCTCTCCTGATCAGCACTCCCTCCTAAAGAGGTCAAGTGCCCCGTGTGTCTTTTGGAATTTGAGGAGGAGGAGACTGCCATTGAGATGCCTTGCCATCACATCTTCCATTCCAACTGCATTCTACCATGGCTAAGCAAGGTACTGCTTCCTTTCTCTCACCCCTCACCCTGCCCTGAGCCCAGTTCTCAAGCCTCTTCCTGTTTATGGACTTTTAGGGGATCAGGGAAGGGACAGGGGTAGGGATGGGAACTGGGAGCGGGGGACAGGTGTTAGCTTATGAAGACCATACTTGGGCTGAAACACTGCCCTCCTTTTCTCAGACAAATTCCTGCCCCCTGTGCCGCCATGAGCTGCCCACTGATGATGACACTTATGAGGAGCACAGACGAGATAAGGTAGGGGTTGGTGGTAAGTGGAGATATTGGGTGGTAATGGGAACCCCTCAGGCCCTGTCCTTAATGTTTTCATTCCCTACCTTAGCAGGCCTGGGTAAGCCTCAGGGCCGCTGGCTCTGGTCGCTTTCCTGGTGACTTTGGCAAGGGACAAGAGCCTTGGCAATGTACCTGCTAGGGGCCTGAAAACAGTGATAGGCAGCCCCATGATAGTTGTCCCATTGTGCCGCCCACAGGCCTTCAGGTATGGCCCATGCCCAGTGTGCCCTCTTTCCTTCAGGCTCGCAAGCAGCAGCAAAAGCACCGACTTGAGAACCTTCACGGAGCCATGTACACATGAGCTGCCTGGGACTGACCACCCATCCTTCACATCTTCCTCTTGTACCTTGAATCCTCATTAAAGATTTCTTTACCCACCCTGCACTGCATTGCTCAGAGGCCTGGGTAGGGGCTCTGTACCCCTAAATGCTGTTGGAGAAGATGGGCCTGAACCACAGAAAGCACTAGGCTATGTGTCCCTTCCTGCCAGCCCACTGGCCTGAGAGCAGTGGAGCCTGGATTAAGAACCTGGTCACTGGACCAGCCAGTGCTTGGGCCTATGAGCTCATTGTTGGAAAGAAATCATGTCAGGGTCTGGCATCCACTGGCTACTTACAGATGGTAAAGAAAAATTAGCCTACCTCTCTCTTCCCTGCAATTTTTAGTCAACCTTGGAATCCCACAGGCTTTCTTTAGCTTCATTGTGAAAATTGCTCCTACCATTTTAAAGTTGCTCTATGGGTGACCCACACCCTCCCCTACCCCCCATATCCCTTACTAAGGAAGCAAACTTCAAACCACACTTTGAGTGGGGGAAGGATCACGTCAGTTCTTCACTGTTTAAAGGTCTGGAAAGGGTTTCAAGCCCTTTAGGGGTATTTGGATGGCACCAGGCATCCTTTGTTCTTGGCAGCCCAGCTCTCAAAAGAACAGTGGGCACCCAGGACTCTCCCTGAGGACAGGGGTTTCCTCCTATCCTTTGCCTAGGGAAAGCTGTCCTGGCTTGGGCCCTTGCTTGATTCTATTGAACAGACTACAAACGTGCAAATTAGAATTCTTTTAATAGATTAAAAAAAAAGTACTAAAATACCCATGTGGTTCTGCTGTATTATTTGCCCAAAAGAAAGTAAAGGGCAGAGTGAAGAATCCCAGTGCAGCTCAGTGGGCTCAAAAGAGGGCCTTCCCACAGACTAAGTAGTACTCCCCCCCTCCACTCCCTGACTTCTATCCCTCTTGCTGTTACCAGCCCCCAATTCCTGCAGCAGGAAATCCCAGTGGTGTGGCCTCAGCACTGGGGAGTAGAAGGCACCTGAAGGGCTGGCTGGGTGAGTGAGGATATGTGACCTTTCATAAAAACAACACTGCAGAGTCAGGGAGTAGCTTGTGTGCAGCCCACGCAGCTGCCTGGCCCGCTCCGCTGTGGCACAGGTGGGTGTGGGATGGTGGTTCCTTCAGCAGCAAGGAACCCTATCCCAGCAGAATACTTTTTCAACATCGTTTTTGGTACAAAATAAATGCAAAGTTAATGAGGTGGGGAGCTGCTGAGGCTGGGCCAGCCACCCTCCCCAGACCTCAGATCATGGCGATGCTTTCAGGAGCACAGTTGAGGCGAGTGGAGGTGCTGCTGCTCCCAGAGGACTTGCAGGCCCGGCCAGGGGCAGGCTGCAGGGCTGCCACCAGCGTCTCTGAGGACACTGCCCCGAACTCATAGCTGAAGGTGCCGTAGAAAATCAGGATGTCAATCACAAATACCCACTCGCACAGGGCTGCCCCATGTTGCAGCTGAGAGCTCTCATGCATAAAGAAGACACCGCCTGAAATGGGGCTAAGGAAGTGTGCAGTAGGACACGTGGGAGCTGGTGACATTCCTATCTTCCCAGCGAGCTAAGCTGGGGCAAAAAGCCATCTCTCACGACCTGGGAGGGGAAGAAAGAAACCGCACTGGGCAGTATTTTCTGGCTATATGTATGCCAACCTCTTCCCCCACCCCTCACCCCTCCCTCCACCCCCACCACCTGGGGCTCGTGTGTGTGTGTGTGTGTGTGTGTGTGTGTGTGTGTGTGTGAAGGCTGGGTTAGAGGAGGAGTACCCGGCTGTCCTGGAAGGATACTGAGGATTAGGGTGACAAAGGCGATGGCTGCCAGCACAATCCGCAGGTAGGCCATAGCCAGGTCCTGGGGGGCAGTGGCCCCATGGTAAGAGAGGGCACAGTGCAGGCAGACGAAGAGCAGCCCGGCGGGGAAGGCCACACCAGTTCCGATGTAGTGCAGAGACTTCGCATGATCCACCTGGGCCCAGAAAGAGGGGCTGGTCTGTGAAGCAGCCCCACCTCCAGCACCCCTCTTACCCCCCTTCCGCCCTCCAGCCCCTCTCTCCCCACCCTCAGCTTCGAGGGGCTAGCTCTGCCACTGGTGTCAGTCTTCAGGGGACTGAGGGCAGCTGCAGACAGCCAGGCCCCGCTAGTGAAAGTTCAAGAGGCAGGTAGGTGGGCACACCTGGAAGTTGCCAACCACCACGAGGCCCGCAGCATTGGTGCAGCCAGTGATGAGTGTCGTGGTGTTGACCCAGGAATGACGACTCTGCTCCAGGAGCTGCCCATACAGCAGCAGACAGATCAGGACCACTGGGGGAAGAGAGCACAGGTGGGGCCAGCACTGGTGCCCTCCTCCCACCAACTACCCCCCCACCCCCCAGACACTCTTGAGGGCTGAAAGGGAATAAAGGGCAGGTAGTGAACTGGGTTTCCTCAGGCTTTGGCCAGCAGGGTGGCTGTGTGGGAGCCTTTGGCCCTTGTTAAAGGAAAGGGAGACAAATAGTCTCTCTTGCTTTAGCCCTTGGTGGGGTGGGCTACACTGAACAAGAGTTTCATGGGCCTTTCTGGGGTGGGGGTGGGGAAGTGGGTTGGACTGGGCTGGCTTGGGGGCTGAGGGCACAACTCACCCATGAAAGCACCCATGTTGCCAATGAGGCTGAAGAGGCAGCTCTCGGGGGGATATGTGCCACACTTGCTGGGGGTGGGGGGCAAGGACAGAGTGAGAGAGGGGCAGGAGCACTAGCACCCCTATTCTGGCCCATCTGTCTCTTGCTTTATCTGTGCCTATTCCTTAGCAGGCAAGCCACTGATTTATGAGATGGGCCGGTTGTGTATCACGCACAGCTGCCCCCAGGCTAGGCCCTCCCCCAAAGCAGAACTCATTTGAGCAATGGGTGAGAGAATGCCTGAGACTCCTTGGACTCCCTGAGATTGTCAAGGCCTGCAGCCAGTCTGGCTTCCCTTGAGCCAGAACTGCGACTGCGTATTTGGAGGGCTTGAGCTTCAGTCCAGGTGCCTCCACTTCCCAGCTGTGTGACCGGGACGGGGACATGCCTCAGTCTGTTCTCTTGCCTACAAGACGGAGGAATGGCAGCTGCCCCGATGCGGGCAGGACTGAATGGCACTGTGCACGAAGTGCATTCCGCACCACGGCACACAGTGACCGCACAGAGGGCTGTTACAAGTAATCTCAATCCTCTCATTGCTGAGACTGCAGTACAGGTCTTGCCCGAGGGCCTGGGTCCCCCTGACCTGCCGGTTTCTGGCTCTACCTGATGAGCGGGATGTCATCCAAGGTGCAGCAGGTCTTGGGGCCCCCGTGTTCGGCGGGGTCAGGAGAGCAGGATTCGTTGTAGGACCTAGCAGGCAGGACAGAGAGTAGCCTGGGGAAAAGGGGCTCTTCCAGGTTCTTGGCCCGCAGCCTCTGGCCCTCTTGGGAACCGCCCTCCCAGACTTCTGCTGGCAGGGACAGAAGAGCCCACCCCCCAGAGCCGGCCTGAGGCAGAAGCCAAAGGGGTGAAGGGACAGTGGGAAACAGGGAGACAAGCGTGGAGCCATGCCTGGGGAGCGGCAGGCGTTGCCAGTGTCAGTTAAGAGCAGTGAGGCCCAGGGTCTCCGTCTGACTTGTAGCTGCCCTGACCCGAGAGGGAACAGAGATGAAGGGAGCTTTAGAGGGAGGCTGTCTGCAGAGTGCGCCATACCAGTTCTCCACAGGGCACGCGTGGCGGTTCATCACGGCCATGGCATACCTGCAGGAGCAGAGCTGTCACCTCACACCCATGGCCCTCCCAGCCCAGCTTTCTGCCACAGGCTTTCTTCTCCCCATTCTGGCCCCATTCAGCCTTTGTCCTGGCTGGGGACTCAAGTTGAGGCGGCCCTGAAGCTTGATACCACGCGAGAACCCACGGCATGGCCCAAACTCAAGGACCTCGAAGTGGCCCTGGCTAGAAGGTCTGTCAGGGTCACACTACTGGACAGCAGTGGTGCCAGCTTGTCTAGAGGGGCTGTGTGCCCAGGACCAGGCCAGGCTCTGGAGACAGCTAGAGTGATCCTGGAGACCACCCTGGAGCCCACAGCAGGACAGGGTACTCTGTGTGTGCCGCTGAGCTCTTGTGGGTCCTGGCTGGACCCCAGCCCCCCTCAGCCTCGGCCCATTTTGTCCCTTAGTTGTTCTCTCCCTTCCCCTCCCCCTCTTTACTCACACAGTCCATAGGCCCGTGATGGAGAATGCTGACAAGCTGACAGGAAGGAGGATCCAGGCGGTCATGAGGGAGGGGAGCCAGGGTGGTGGTGGTGTGGGGGGAAGGACAAGAGGTAGGTGGGAAAGAGGGGGCCGGCCCAGCTGCCTTAAGATACTTCACCAAAACCATCAGCGGCCCAGGCCTGGTGGAGAGAGATAGGTCAAAGTCCAGGGTCCAGTGTCTGGCTGCGGCCAGTGTGGGGAGAAGGTGGCCAGCACCGGATTCACAGCGCCCACATTTGGGTCTGAGCCCGCGCCAGAACGTGGACACCTTGTGGCCTCCGCCGTGGGTGTCCACGTTCCACCCGCATGCCATCGGTGCGCCCAGACTCTCAGGCCGGGCCGTAACGTCTGGGGAGGGTGTCCCGTTTCCAAGCCGGAGGGACCGGGCCGGGGGAGGGGCTGCAGTCAGGGCAGTCACGGCGGGCCGCGCCAGGGAGAGCCTGCGGGCGGGTGCGGGCCCCGGCGGAGCGGCGACCGCGCGCAGGCAACCACCTGACTGCCGGCGGCCGGGGGGAGAGGCGGGTTAGCGCAGGAACCCCAGCCCGGCGGGGCGCGCGGGGCGCGCGGGGCCCCCCGAGAGCTGGGGACGGGAGCCTCCCCAGCGGACCCCCAAGGGCCGGGTACACGAAGGGGCCCAGTACGCACCTCCCCGGAGCGCCCCGCAGTTGCCGTCGCCGCCGCCGCGCCCCGCTCGGCCCCTCGTGGCGCGGTCTCTGCCTGCGGCCCTCGGAGCGGCCCTGGAAGGTTTAAAGGGCCGAGCGGCCCCGCCCCTAGCGCCCCAGCAGCGCCGCGCCGCCCGCCGGGACGTGGAGTCCGTGCTGCCCCGGCCCCCGCGCCCGCGCTCGGCAGGAGACTACAACTCCCGAGCCCCCGCGCCCGAGGGCGGTGGGAACGTGGGCGGCGCCTGGACCTCGGGGGTCCTGGGCGCTGTGGGGTGGGACTCGGGCGGTGGCTCCGACTCCGAGGTGCCCAGAGTACCCCTACCTTGTTTCTGAGGTGGGAGCTTCGGGGGAGCGGGAAGCTCTGGGACTGCGCCGCTGTGATTGGCATCGCGCATAAGCCTGGAGGAATCCTCCCTTCGCCGCTGGGCACATTTTTGCAGCCCGGACTGGCCGGTAGTGAGACTTGGGGGAACCTCGCTCAATGCGGCTCCTCGTGTCTTCCTGTTCTAGGCGAGGCGGGTCCGCGGAAAAAAAGGGAGGACAAAGCCTTGGCTGTTGAATTCAAGTGCCCTGGATTTGGCTTATGTTTCCCTAGGCTCGGCAATTCATCAGATACTTGTTTTCAAGTGTCCAGGGACACAGAATACTGTCCAGAAGTCAGTGTCCAAAACATGTTTCCTGGCTGATGAACACTTACTTCAAAGCCACAGAGACCAATGGATACCCATGGTCACACATGGCCAGGTATTGGTAAGCAAGAGAGGAGAGGCAGATTGGAGACCCTAAGCAATTTGAGAAGAGGAAACAGAATAGTGTGGGAATAAATTACCACCGACTTTACCAAAATGTACAGGCCACGGGTACCTACTTGGGCATTGGTGAAAAGGGTGGGAATAGTTTTCACATACTAAAAGTGTGTCTGGCACTATAAGAAGCCCAGCAGGTGCTGGCACCCCTGTCAGACAACACCTGGGCTGACAGATGGTTATCTGAAGGGAACATGGACCCAGACAGCTAGGAGCAGGGGAAGCTTAGGTCTGGCAGCATTGGAGAATCAGAGGTAATGTGCAGAAACAGGGGGCCATGTATTGTGAAGAAAAAATGGAGCAGATAAACTGCACAAGGGCTTGAAGGTGCAACCTTTTTTGGACCCAATGGAAAGTAAAAATGGAAACCAAAAATCTGTTGGAGAGCACTTTCCTCAGTCACTTCAGGACAAATAGATAAAGCAGGGCCAAGAAATATGGTTGAGCAGGGGCTGCTGGGGGCCTCAGTTGGTTAAATAAGCGTCTGCCTTCAGCCCAGGTCATGATCCCAGGGTCCTGGGACTGAGCCCTGTGTAGGGCTCCTTGTTCAGTGGGGCGCCTGCTTCTCTCTCTCCTTGACCACCCTCCCCAACTTGTGCCCTCAATTTCTGTCAAATAAAATCTTAAAAAAAAAAAAAACAAAAAAAACTGATGGTTGTGCAGAGTGATCACTGTACAATACCTGGCTGAAGCATCAGTGGGGTATAAAATCCAGTCCACTTTTTGCCAGCCATGCTCTGTGTCCCAGGACACAGAGGGGTTGATTTCCAATTCACAGAGAAGCACCATCTTTCTGCCCAGGTGTTCTCATTTGGAGCAGGCACCTTTTCCTCACCTGCCCAATGGTGCTGTGAACCCTTAGCATTTCCTCTCTCATTGGAAGCTTTTTAAGTCTTAGTCAGCATTTAGTATATCTTGCTGAACTAGGTTTGGGTTCCTGTTCCAGTGTTACCATGAAGAAGACCTGAGAAGCTACTTAGGTCTGAAACCAGCTATTCTAACATAAAGTGAGGGTAAGATGGGCACTCTAGAGTCAATAGGCAAATTTGGCTTAGTAGAATAATCTCAGCAGTCCCTAAAGTAGAATTACCCCAGGATAAAACTCCCTAATAGGGAAGGACTCTTCATGGTACTTGGTAGGGTGGAGTCACTTATCAGATGAGTGGGAGCAGACATCTTTAATAGTCCCTTCCAGCTCTAATGCTATGTGGGTCTAGTTGTTATGCTCCAACCAGGAGGTTCTTAAAATAGTCAAGGCAAAGCAAGAGATGAGATTTCAAGGGCTGATTTTGTGGTGCTGAATGACTTTAGGGCAGGCATTTAATCTTCACTTTTCTTATGTACACAAGTGATTTCAAAACCCTTGGCAAAAACAGTGCTGTAAAAATAGTTTATTGCTTAAAAAGAATACTGTTTTCGAAAAGTACCCCCTTCCAATATTTTCAAATAATTTGCACAGTTCATTCATTCACACAGCAGAAACATTGGAAATGAAAAAACAGTAAGAATATATGGCTTGTTATACATTTAACACAACTTAACCAGTGCAACCAACCTCTCATCCTGGAGGCTCTGGGAAGGCAAAGGAGCCATATACTCAAGGTTGTAACTACTGGAGATATCTGAGGTGGGTGCCTACAGCTTCTTGACCATCTGAGTCCTCAGGGATAGAATAGGAAATTCAATGAGGGAGCTGAAAATTTTCCAAATAATTGTTAACATTCCATGCTGATACTCCCCAAAGGCTTGAAGGTAGGAAAAAAATCTGTCCTCATCCCTCTTTCTATATGCAAAGGTCTCATTTACTCTTGTGAACCAGCTGGGGATCCACTATCCTACTATCCAAGCATCCTGGCAAATGCACAGCAGGCTGGAGACTCACCACCACAGAGGGTTTTCTTCCAGCCCCATGGGCTAATCTCTAGTTGGCAGCACCCCTCATAGTGGATGGTGGAGGTGAAGTGCCCCTTTCAGAGCCTCATCCACAGGGCGAAGCATTTGTTACTGCCCACATTGGCCCTATTGGCTGGCCATGCACCACAGACTCCTACCCTCAGTAGAAAAAGCTTTACATTCTTCCTTCTCCTTGAATTACATTCTTCAAAGATTTCTAGGCTTGTGAACTGCTAGAGTTCAAGCTTCAGTGTTTACATAGCCCAAAGCCACTAAAACCCCCAGATTCCTTCTATTTATAGTATCACCCATGGAGGACCAGGCAACTGAAAGTCTAAAAATCCAAGGCCTTCTCTCAGTAAGTGAAGAACATTCATGGGCATGAGATAGGTCTACGAGACTATGAGAATTTTTTTTCTTTTTTTTTTGACCACCAAGAATAGATGTAGTCAAATGAGTGTTGGTTCTGAAGGTTCCACGGTTTCCAACAGCATGGGGCAGTCCTCTGTGACATGTCCAGAGCCTGTGGGTAATGCTCTGTAACATGCTCCTTGATGGCAAAGCATGGAGTTTTGAAAACAGCTGGAAGAGGTCTAGAGGCAAGTCTGGTGAATAAACTGGACAGTAGCAGTACCATCATGGACCCCAGAGGAGGGGTGGCCATGAGCAGTGAGCCTGAGCTCTAAGGCTGTCAGTTGGCCAAGGGCCACCACCAGAGAAGCATTTCAGGCACATCCGGAGTAGTGGCGGCAAAACCACCAACAGGCCTCCCCAGAAGGACAACCTCTAATTTAAGTACGAGGCCTAGTGCTTTCTATAGTCCTACTGCTTAAATGAGCTAAGAATGAGGATGCTTTCCTGGGTGGAAAATATTTTATATGCGCTTGGTAAGCAAAATGCCTCAAGAAAAAAAGTTCACCAATAAGTTTCTATCAGTCTCTTACCTGAGAGTGTGAGGGTTACGACAGACAGAAAAGGCTGTATTAGGTACACATTTTCCTTCTCACAAAAAGGAATGGAGGCTAAGATTTCAGGTGCCATGCCCCAACCTCCTCTTCTGGTCTTGTTTCTAATCCTGTAGTAAGTCCACGAAACAGGCCATCCAGTTGTGAGAAGACAGACCCAAAAAAGTATTTCCAGACTAGGAAGCCTAAGAGTTCCAGTGAGATCCTATGTCCAAGTCAGAAGAGCGGTTGAAGAGCTGGAAAACTAAAATCCCCAGTCCTCTGAGCTGCTGGAAGATTGGGGAGAGAGTATGGCACAGCCTCCTTGACCTGGAGACTCTCGAGGGTAGTTAACATTGTAAGTCAAAAGGCACTTCTAGCCTGGCTGAGTAAGTGGAGGGCAGACTTTCTCTTCTGAAAGTAGAAATGAGCCCAGGACTGGCAAATTTAAGGCATTTAACCTTGGGCCAACTCTGTGGGTCAGGAACACTCTGGTCCCTGGCTCCCTTCACCATCAGGCCCATCTCAGTTATCTACCTCACTCACTTTCCCAGAATTCCTCTGGCACTGCAAGCTGTGGCTTAATGGATTCTAATGATGTAGTTGAAGTAGCTGCCTTGCCCCATTTCTGAGGTGGTAGATTTTCAGGGGTGTAGGCACAAACCAACAGTGCCCTCAGGTGTCCTTTAAGAGAAAAGTCGCTGAGATGGAACAGTCAGACTGATCTTGAGACCCTGATGTAGAAAAACTCCTGGGGTAGAGGGACTTTGGTTTCAAGAAGTCTTAGTGTTCATGGGCTCATTTAAACCCCACACTTCAAGTCACTGAGGTTAGGTCAATTGTTGGAAATCTGCAGGAGGCTGGAACTGCGGTGCATAGGATGTCTTAGACCTTAGCTGGCCCTGCATTAGGGAAACAGGTCACTGAGTTGAAGACAGTGATATTCCTAGGATCTATATACTCTTGGGAGATGGGAAAGGAGAAAGAATGGGGCAGGGGCAGGGCAGATGAGAGAGGCTCATTTCGCAGCCCATTATATGGGCCTTTTTCTTTCTTTTTTTTCCCCAACTAGGGCTCCAAATAGGCAATTATTGCTCATGTTGAATTTCCCTTTGTATGTACATTTGAGACTGTTAAATCACATTTGGAGAGTCAGTTTCAAGCTTGTTTTGATAATTCCCCTTTAACCTGAGCAAAGGATGGTCTGTTCAGAGCTAGGAATGAGGTTGGAAACTGGAATCCTGTAGCCCTAACCAAGGGAGGTTTTGCTGCAAGAGATCCTTGCAATTGAGTTCTGGTATCATCTTCCTAGGTCTCTTCATCTAGACAGTGCAAAGCAGAGCAATGTGAGAGAAACTTGCAAAAGCCATGGAAGGATAGGGAGACATGCTTGCAAGACAGTCTCAAAAATGAACATCTCCCATGTTACTGGTATCAGAATTACTGGGAGAGCTTGTCAGAAAGGTAAACCCCCCAGAACTCCCCACCTCCAAAGTCCTGAGCAGTTGGGAGGTCCACAGTCACCTTGGGAGGTGGGGTGGAACTGACGGGTTCTGAGACAAAGATGAAGGAATGGAAAGAACAAAGAAACAGCTGAAAAAAAGGTCTAGGAAAACATGGATGGAAGTGAGCAGAAGCAAGGAAAAAAGGAACTGTAAAACTACAAACATGGTTCATTAAGTTGGGTGAAACAGCAGCAGGTAGGTGTCCCACAGCATATGACCTCAGTAAGAAAGCAGCATGCTGGCACAAGGTTTCAAAAACCTCAGCTCTCCCTGGAATCTCTGCTTCTAGAACACCAAGTTAGCCAAACAAAATTCTCAAATTCCAGAATACTCAGCTGGTCAAATGGGCCAACATACAAGAAAGAATGGCCTGCAAAGCAGGTTTGTCCCTGTAACACTCAGTTCCTATGGATGTTGAGCTTGGTGTGTAGGTGTGTGTGTGTGTGTGTGTGTGTCTGTGAAGATCAGCTCAGACTGGTCCTGACACCCTCAAACTAGGAGTGAGCTCCCTGGGCAGTGAATCCAGCCTGGTGAGAATGCCTTCAGCCTGGTCAGTGTTGGCTCTGGCGCTTTGTGATCTCCTCCTGGACGCGCAACTTCAGGGCCTCTCGCATTGGTGGATCCAGAGGCGTGTGTGCGGACACCTCCTCAATCACCCTTCCTGGATCATCGTCCTATGTGGAGGAAGAGTCAAGAAGCTCAGGGCTGGGCATCTTCTGGAAAGGGGACCTGCCCTGTCCCTAGACAACACTCTCACAGAACTCCATTTGATTCATGGCTTCTTGCCAGTGCCTGCCATTTCCCAGGTGTCCCCTGTGATAATGATTTTCAGCTGGGGGCCACATGCCCTCCCAGGGGCCTGCTGAGGATCACTGTGTGACAGGGGTGAGTTGTGCTCAAAACCACTGCCCAGCAGTCTACGCTCCTATGTGGAGCCGACCCTTCCCACTGGCCCTGAGGGAAACAGTGGCTCAGGCTCTGGCAGTGATTTCTAGCACGGCCCAGGACCTTCAGGCTGCAGCTATTTCCACGAGGCATACCTGATACACGATAACTGAGGTGACCTCTCCGCTGTCTGCCTCATATTCTAAACAGAAGAGCTGATGGCCAGAAGGTTCTGGCTCGGAGCTGCCACTACTGCTGCTTTCACTGGACTCCCCACAGTCTGGGTTGCTTAGGTGGGTTGAGCCATCTGGAAGGATGAATCACAGTGAGAGGGAAGAGGGGAAGGCTGCTGGAGTCCCTGCCCACACGGAGGACACACGAAAACATACCATAAAGAAAGTCCCGATCTTCTCAGGGGCTCTGTGCGTGTGTGTTATGTGTTAAGTGCACACCCAATCAATAGTTTCATTTACCTTTGTATCCCTGCTCTGGGGCCAGCACAATCCTATCATGTGATAGATACACAATACACCTTCATCTAGTGAATAAGCTTGCAAGGTAGTGGAGAGGTGGCCAGAGTCCTACCTGGGTTCATATCCAGGCTCTGTCATTTATTAGCTATGAGAGACCTTGGGCAAGTTAGCCTCTCTACTCCTGTTTTCTATGAAACAAGTGACAGGAGTTTCCTTCTTATGGGATCCAATGAAAATAAAATGAATTAACATACCCAAGATCTAAAAATACTTTTAAGTAACACCAAACAAGTTTAGTGCCACCCTAGCTATTGTGATCTCTAGGTCCCTGGGAAGCTGGAGAAAAGGCCATTTTAAATACTGAGTTTGAGTTTCATTCTACACCTATGTCCTGGTCAGCTACAGCTGTGCCAAGCTAGCTCTGCGTCAGCTAGTGAGAACCCTAAAGCACAGGATGGTGGGCAAACCAGTAGACAAACCACTACTTGCCGGCTCCCAGGTATTTCCTATTAATAGTGATGCTTAACTGGGGGCTACGAGCCTTCTCTGTTCTCAGAGAGAATCAGTGAGCGAATGAGGAGCGTCGAGGTAGGGGTTCCGGGAAGGAACGATATGAACTGAGCCTTGGGGGTTAATAAGTGGCTTTTTCCACGTAGAGAAAGGAGCGCGTAGAGAGAGCGCTGGGGGCTGAAAGAGCGCGAGGGATGGAGGAGGCAGGCGGGGTGGGCGGCCTCACCTCGGTGTCGCGGCAGGTACACCTGCAGGTCGGGCTTGCGGGGCCGCGTCGGCGCGGGCGTGTGCCGCCTCCTCGCCTTCTCCTTGGCCGCCTGCTTCACCTTCTTGTCATAGTCGTCCCTGCGGGGAGCCGAGCGGGAGTCAGGGACCGCCGGGCCAAGCTAGGCTGGGGGCGGCGGCGGGGAGGGGCGGTACCGGGCGAGCTGGTTCCGTCGGATGTGGTGCACAAAGCCGTGGCTCATGTCCAGCCGCCCGCCAGGCTTGCAGCAGAGCCCGGGCCCGGGATCTGGTGCCGCTTCCATCTGGAGCCTTACGCTGGGAGCCTCCGCCAACTCAGCGGCCCCAACGGCCGCCTTCCCGCCGGGCGAGTACCGCACCGCCCCTCGTCCGACTTCCGGCCCCGCGCCCTGACGTCCCGCCCGGAAAGAGCCTGCCGGGCCGAGCGTCGCGGCGCCCGGAGTTCCCGACGCCGGTGCTGGGACGGGGCATGCGCGGCTTTCACTCCCCGTCGGGGCTTTCCTTTGTCACGTTAGCACTAGGAAACAGGATTTAGGCTTACTGCTGATACATCAGAAAATTCAGAAAAACACAAAGCACCCATTACACCACTCAGTGGTCGGTGTGGAGTCTTCCTTTCCTTTTTGCGGTGAGAAAATGCTGTAGAACTCCCATCCCCGGTTGTGTGACCTCGGCTGACCATTGAAGCCCGCGGAGCCTCAGTGTCCTCATCGGTAAACGAGGCCGAGGCCACTGAGCGCATTTACCTCAAAAGAGGTTGTGAGGAGGCGAGACTAGGGCAGGGCACACAGCGGCACCCTGGCCGCACAGCCCTGCGAAGGCTGCTGGCGACTGGGGCGCCCCTTCTAGCCGGTCCAGAGCCCGAACCCACACGATCCACATCTCAACTGTCCCCTCGGGAGGACCCAGCGCTTTTCAGAATCTGAGTGTTTAGTTTGGGAGTCCTTTTTAAAAAAATGACAAAATTAGAAATTTGTGGTTAGTACAGCGACATACTGGTATATCCACACGATGGAATACCGCTGAGCAATAAAAAAGGAACAAGTTGTTGATAGACGCAAGCACATGGATGAATCTCAAAATAAATTCTCCTAGCCAAAGGCACCAGGCAAAAAAGAGGACACGCCGTGGGCTTCCATTTAAATAAAACGGCTTTCTTTTTTTTAAAGATTTTATTTATTTATTTGATAGAGAGGGAAATCACAAGTAGGCAGAGAGGCAGGCAGAGAGGAGGGAAGCACGCTCCCCGCTGAGAAGAGAGCCCGATGCGGGGCTCGATGCGGGGCTCGATCCCAGGACCTTGGGATCATGACCTGAGCCAAAGGCAGAAGCTTTAACCCACTGAACCACCCAGGCGCCCCATAAAACTGCTTTGTAGTGAGAGAAGGCAGATGTTTGGGGAAGGACAATTTTGAGGCTGATGGGTAGGTTTCTTATCTTGATTGTGGTGATGGCTTCAGAGGGTATACACCCATCCGTCAGTATTTTGCAAATTGCACATTTTATTTTATTTTTTAAAAAGATTTTTATTTATTTATTTGGGGGACAGAGAGCACAAGTAGGCGGGGCGGGGGGGTGAGCAGGCCCTGCTGAGCAGAGCCTGATGCAGGGCTGGATCCAGCTGGATCCAGCACCCTGAGATCATGACCTGAGCCGAAGGCAGAGGCAGCCCATTGAGCCACCCAGGCGTCCCAAATTGTACACTTTAAGCATACATTTGATTGCATGTCAGTTTCATCTAGGTAAAACTATACAAAGAAGCTAGTTCAGGGCCGAGGACAGGGTCGTGAAGGTCACAGGCCCCGAAGTCTGAGCTTTATTAGCGTCAAGATTGTCTCTGGCTGACGTTTGCATTTTCCCGTGATGCCAAGAATAATTGTGTAAATGTGGAATAGAGTAGCCAGGCCGCTCCATGGGGGGATGGTTTGGGGATGTAGCCTAGTTCTTTGGTGCCCAGTGACTGTGGAGACGACCTCCCGATTCTGTTTCCCGGGCACAAAGTATGTCGAAGAAATCCGGGGCCCAAAGACAACTTTCTTTTAATCCAGAAAATTATGGGTAAAGTGGCAGTAGGCCCGCAGTCTTTTCCCAGGTGTGCACGCAGACGCTAAGAGGCCACAGGAGGCGCAGTACTTCCCAGAAGTTTCTCGCGGCATGATATGTCCTCCACGGCGACTCGTAGAGAGCCCAGCTTTCCATAACAGCTTCGCTCCTAATTGGCTATCTGCCGCGCGCTCCTGCGTGCCTGGAGCCTGCGCAGAGCGACTCGGCCGTAGTGGCGATGTCCGGCCGGTCCAAGCGTGAATCTCGTGGTTCTACCCGCGGGAAGCGCGAGTCCGAGTCGCGGGGCAGCTCGGGTCGCGTTAAGCGGGAGCGAGACCGGGAGCGGGAGGCCGAGGCGCCGAGCTCCCGGGGCAGCCCAGTGCGTGTGAAGCGGGAGGTCGAGCCGGTGAGCGCGCGGGAGGCCCCGGCGCCCGTAGTCCCGGCTGTGCGGGTGAAGCGGGAGCGCGAGGCTGACGAGGACTCTGAGCCTGAGCGGGAGGTGCGAGGTGCGCGGGGCTGGCCGGGGCCGGGCCGGGGCCGGGCCGGGGCGGGCTCGAGCTGCACTCTCACGTTCTCCTTTTTCTCTTCTCAACTTTCCCTGGGAGTGGAGGTGGGCGTGGGGTTAGGGGATTCACACTCCTAGTGTCCGCGACCAGACTCGACTGCATGGTAGTGAGGACAGTACTAATTCCCTGAGGCTTTATAATTTTTTTTCTGGTCCTGGTTATCTGTGTATGATTTTACTTTAATATTAGATTTTCTTGCTTAGGGTCCTCTGACATATTTTTGTATTACAGTCCAGGATAGCACTTTGGTCATAGAAAGTGTTTGATAAATATTCTTTGAATAATTGATAATTTCAGGGTATTCTTTGTTTTTCTAAAGTACCTTGTCAGGTTCAGGTTTCCCCTTCTTTGGAAAAGAAGTTGTTTCTTAGATACCTTGTGTAATTGTGATGAGGTTTTTCCTCTGAGACACACTAGGATCACACTTTCTGTTCTGGCTTGTTTTTTGTTTGTTTGTTTTTTCCCTTTCATTTTTATGATGAAATAGATCACAGGAACTAAGATGGACTGAATATAACGCACAAGTATAGTTTAAAGAAGAGTGGAAATACACAACTTGTTAAGAATTGTGAAGGGTTTAAGATTTTATTTGCAAGCTGCCTAGTTAGCCTGCCAGTTTTCTGGATGCTGATGAAGACAGGACAAGTTCCTGTAGCATCATTTTCCACAGTGCAGTTTGAAGAGAACTTATACTCACAGTGGGTGGCCTTCCAGGAGAGGAACTCTGGGCTTAAAGAATGTGGATGTTTTTGTGGTCTGTGAACTTGACTCCCTTTTCCTCTGTAGGGAGACGACCCCCCCCCCCCCACCCGGTTGCTGTTTACTATACAAATATCCTTGTTTTAAGGTAGTCTGGAGGCAGACAGTGCCTCTGGTCACAATATGGGCAGAGACATGAGACACCCACGGAGGATTGTCTCCTAATGCTTCAGCATTAGAAGTGGCACATAACCAGTATCTTAGAAGCTCCCATAGACCCTTTCCCAGTTGTATCTACTTTCCTTTCTTGCTTGAGAATTCACTATTTTGAAATTTTTTCTAACCAGATCTATTTTTATTTTTAGTTTTACCTCATATATGTGTTTCTAAGTAGTACTGTTTTACTTTGTGTTTGATATAAATGGAATCATACTATATATAACCTTCTGATTTGTCTGTTGGGTTTTTTTTTGTTTTGTTGTGTTTTGTTTTTTTGCTAGCCGTATTTTTTTTTAAAGATTTTATTTATTTATTTCACACAGAGAGAGAGATCGATCACATGTAGGCAGAGAGGCAGGCAGAGAGAGAGGGGGAAGCAGGCTCCCTGCTGAGCAGAGAGCCCGATGCGGGACTCGATCCCAGAACCCTGAGATCTTGACCTGAGCTGAAAGCAGAGGCTTAACCCACTGAGCCACCCAGGTGCCCTGCTAGCCGTATTTTTGAGGTTCATCCAAATAGATGTTTATGGCTGTGTAGTGTTGTATTGATAATATACCCGAATGTTGTTTATCCATTTATTTGTGGTGGATATTTGTTTCCATGTTGTTTGTTTCCATGTTGGCCCTTTTAAATATCACTGTTATAAATATCTTTAGTAAAGCACTCCCAGTGTACCTGTGCAGAAGTTTCTCTCTGGTTTATAAGTAGATTGCTGGGTTAGAGGTCTGCATATTTTCAGCTTTGATCTTGCTGTTTTTCAGAAGGTTGTAACAGTTTACACTCTCACCAGCAGTACATGAACATTTCCACTGCTCTCTGTATTTGTCAACACTTGGAATTTTCTGGTTTTATTTTCCCTGTGATAGGTGTGAAGTGGTATATTGAAGTAGTATAAAATCGGCATTTTCTTGAATGTTGATGAGGGTTATAGTCCTCATTTTCTGTTGGGTTGTTTGTCTTTTTCTTATCCCTTCACCATATTTATGTAATCTGCAATTGAATCGTTTGTTGGTTATATGTGTTTCAAATATGTTCTCCCAGTTTGGTGTATTTCTGGCCACCAGTGAAGGGGCCCATTCTATTGGCCTTTTCTCATTTGTTTGTTTGTACTAGTAGTTGACCCTGAGTATGTTTCCCATTTTCACAGCCTATGATGATTTTCCTTTCAGCAAAGAATGGCCGTGTGGATTCCGAGGACCGGAGGAGTCGCCATTGCCCCTACCTTGATACCATTAACAGGTTAGTAGAACAGGGATGCTGAGGGCAGAAAACACAATGGAATCTATGCAGAAAATTCTTTGAACAGTACATTGACAGGTTCACAAACTTTATCCCTTTTAAAGCTTTCTGCAAGAAAATTGTATTTCTTGCCATATTTATTAATCTTGGCTTTTTAATATAAAGTGTTAGAGGGTGTTTTTTTTTAGGGTGGGCCTGTGTATAAAGAGCTTTTAGTTTATCTTGAATTTCCTTGATGGTATAACAGGGTACATGGTGTTCTTAAATGACAGTAGCAAATTTAAGTATCTTTTGAGTATTCTTTATGTGCTAGATACTACTTAATGTGGCCAGAATTCAACAGAGAAAGGAGAAACAGATAAACATATCCTAAAGCAGAGGTAGCTACCTCATCCTTATTTCTTTTCCCTGGTCCCCGTTGGCATGTTTGGATGCTTTTCAACTTACAATCTAAGATAGTACTGTCCAATATATAGATTAGATACAGAACTTCTCTCAGTAGTGGAATTACTTTTTATATAGGCTATCCATTGTGACAGGCTCAAGCCTCTCTATGGCTAGAGAGGACTTGAAACATGGCTTGAGGAACCCAGTTTCAGATTTTAATTAAATTTAAATGTCAGTATCCACTTGTAGCTATTGTGTCCTTTAATGGACAATGCATTTTTATTGGGGCCATTACCAATTAATTATAGTTAATATTTGAGGAGAAATCTCTTTGTCACTTGTGGATTCAGTGGAAGTAAAGTTTTTTGTCCCATAACCTGCCCGCTACTCAAATAACATTACTTTGCAGTGAATAAGTAATCTATTTGTAGGTATTCTCCTAATATTCAGACTTTCTATTTATTTTTATGGACAAAAATAGATTTTTCTCTTATAAGAGGGTTTGTTCACTCTTTTGATTTCCTTCCATTACCTGTCTTGTTTTTCCTGGAGAGGGGGAGAGTCTTGAGCAGGTTCCACACCTAGCACAGAGCCTGACATGGGGTTAGATCTCACAACCCTGAGATCATGACCTGAGCTAAAATCAAGAGTTGGACACTTAACTGACTGAGCCAACCGGTTGCCCTCATCCCCAGTCTTTTAATCTGGAATGCCATTTGGGTCCTGTTACATTAGTCCTGCTTTTAACTTTTCCTCCAGAGAAAGCAACTGCTGTGAGAGGTTTTCTGTTGGTTGTAAATTTTATTTTATTTTATTTTTTTAAAAGATTTTTATTTATTTATTTGACAGAGAGAGATCACAAGTAGGCAGAGAGGCAGGCAGAGAGAGAGGAAGGGAAGCAGGCTCCCTGCTGAGCAGAGAGCCCGATGCGGGGCTTGATCCCAGGACCCTGATATCATGACCTGAGCCAAAGGCAGAGGCTTGACCCACTGAGCCACCCAGGTGCCCCTGGTTGTAAATTTTAAAAAGAGAGGGACATTGCGTTGTGTGTCTCGTAGAGACACTGCTTTAGGGCTTGGTGGGTAGGGGTGCTATATTAAATGTCTAGGGGAGGAATAGTTAATGTCCCGCACAGTTGATATATGTATGGTCGTTGAACTATCTCTGAAGGATGCTGTGTGACGTTGTGGGACGTGGAGCCAGTACTGCTTCACTTGGGCGCTTTCCAAGGCATCTCTCCCTATTAATTGTTTTTTTTGTTTGTTTGTTTGGTTCTTTTAGGAGTGTGCTGGACTTTGACTTTGAGAAACTGTGTTCCATCTCCCTCTCACATATCAATGCATATGCCTGTCTTGTGTGTGGCAAATACTTTCAGGGTAAGTAAATGTTGTGTATTATAAACTTGCTGAGTTTCAGTGCCAGCTATAGGTCTGCTCCAGATGGTTTTTTGTGTGTGTGTGGTTTTTTTTTCTTTTCTTTTCTTTTTTTCTCTTAAAGAAAGTAAGCTGCTGTCAGGAGTCACATCTGAGAATCCCTCTCTCTGTTCCCAGGAAATTGGGATACTCTTAAGAAATCAATAGGCGATTCTCTGGTTAGAGCCTGTATACATATGAAAGGGAGAAAGGACTAGTTGAGGCTATGTAGGAGACCTCAAGTCTGGTTTTTGAATCTCTGATGTTTTCTGTACTCATGACTTTTTTTTTTTTTTTTTTTTAAGATTTTGTTTATTTTTTGACACAGAGAGAGACAGCGAGAGAGGGAACACAAGCAAGGGAGGTGGAAGAGAGAGAAGCAGGCTTTCCACCAAGCAGGGAGCCTGATGTGGGGGTTTGATCCCAGGACCTTGGGATGATAACCTGAGCCAAAGGCAGACACTTAACAATGGAGCCACCCAGGCATCCCTCATGTCTTTTTTTTTCTAAATCCTTTTGCTCTGGGACGCCTGGGTGGCTCAGTTGGTTAAGCAGCTGCCTTTGGCTCAGGTCATGATCCCAGCATCCTGGGATCGAGTCCCGCATCGGGCTCCTTGCTCGGCCGGGAGCCTGCTTCTCCCTCTGCCTCTGCCTGCCATTCTGTCTGCCTGTGCTTGCTCTCTCACCCACTCTCTCTGATAAATAAATAAAATCTTAAAATAAATAAATAAATTAAAAAAAAAATCATTTTGCTCTGAGGGCTTTTTCATTTTGTTCTCCTCTGGAAATTTATTAATTCATTCAGACCAAGCAAATGCTGTGTACACAATGTACTAGAGGATTGAAAAGAAATGTAAACTACATTCATTGCACTTATAAAGAGCTCATAGTCAAGGTTAACACATAAAACAGCAGACTCTAGAAGATTGTAGGGATTACTGCTGGATTATGTGGCACTGAGTATGGATAAAGACTATGGGAATTGAAATATGCAAAGATCAATGTTAGCTGGAGTGTTTGCGTTCCATTCACAGAGGAGGTTAGGTGGGACTTGAACTGGCAGGACATAGAGGGTTTGAACTAGGTAACGGAGAGAGATTCTAGAAAGGAGTGGCAATGTGAACAAAGATGTGTAGGTGCAGGATTGTCTTGAATGTGGGTGTTTGGAAATTCGGGACTGATTGGTGGTGCACTGTCATAAGATATTCATATGTGTATATGTGCATATCTGTGTATGTGTGTGCAGGTGTTACATACGGTGTGTGCATAGATAATTTTAGATAACGTGGAATTAACTCATACACCACATGCACATGCACATTTCATATTTATGTGTATGAGATTTTTTCTGTAACCAATGTTTTATGCCATCCAGTGAATAAAATACTAATGTGCTATTCTTCCTTGCTTATTTTTGTGATAAGAGGAGTCCATGTAAGAGACTCATTGCACAGATGGCATAGCACTTTGTTTTTGCTGGTATTGATATGACCCAGTACAAAATTTTGACAGGAAAATCAAATCTGATTTGTGCCTCTCTGGCATGTACTCTTACAGCCTTTCATCCTTCCCTACAGGCCGGGGTTTGAAGTCTCATGCCTACATTCATAGCGTCCAGTTTAGCCACCATGTCTTCCTCAACCTCCACACCCTCAAGTTCTACTGCCTTCCAGACAACTACGAGATCATCGATTCCTCACTGGAGGATATCACAGTATGTGTCCAGGAGGGCTGGTTTGGAACTAGTTCTTTTGGGAGTCATCCCAGGTCTCCTGGGGACCTGCCTCATATGAGGTTAGGGAAGAATTTCAGTCCTTTAGGGTTGGAGAGGCTGCCTGTCCTTTGGGAGGAACCAGGGAGACATGAGTAAGAAGGTCAGGATTCATAATTGTGGTCTGTCGTCTGCAGCCTACCTGTTATTTTCTGCTTTTAATGTTGATAGTTAGGACTAAAGAAACAGGGGTGAAAGCATTTTTGTGAAATATATTCTCTTGCACACTCTGAAGTAGGGATGTGAATTGGGCCTGGTGTAGGACCGTGGATGCCAGGCTGCATACTAGCTACTGGCTGCATTTGCTGTGATGTGGCCAGAGGGGCCTGTGCATCCCAGCTGCATTCTCTGGTGTATGATCTGTGCCCAGAGTCACGGTACTTCAGTGGAGAGCATGAAAAGTCTTGGGTTTCATTAATGTTGGAACTGTTGATTATTATTTTCCTTCTTAGCAAGTGTTTATATATTCATGCTGAATGCTCTGTTCGTTCTTAAGGAAAATTTGGTGTTCCAAGTGTTTGAAACATTTATGTTGCTTTTTTAAGTTTTATAGATCTATGGATAGTTGAGATTAAAGTAGTTATAGTATTTGGAGAGAGGGAAACTGTAGTAAATGCAAGGTTTCAAAGTGAGTTGTTAGGACCTCTGTTCAACCCTTTATGTGATGACCCTTGCAGGTCTAGGACCGGGGAAAATTCTGTTCCTGCCCCTCCAGCCACGGGGAGTTTGTGAGATCTCAGGTTTGCAGAGCTGGGGAGATGTTGCTGCGCCCGCGCTGGGTCTGTGCTGGCTCTGTGTAAGGTCCCACCTGAGACTCAAGACTCCTGCTGCCTGCAGAGACTTGAGTGTCTTCCAGTTTCTGACAGTCCTTTATCATGGAGTTGGCCAGACCTAAGGTCTGAGGAAAGACCTGGGATTCAGTGATTTTGGGTTAAACACAGAGATCCTCTTCTGGATTAGTAACGTGGACTGGGCCTATTTGTTACCTCAGCCTTTATACCTATTGTTGGGAGCCCTTTAGGTGTGTGGTGAGACATTCATGAGTGAAGTGTTTTTTGTTTTTGGCAGAAATTGCTATTTCAGAAACATCTTGTGAACTCTGTAGACAGATCTACAAAAATTTGGAATTTTCTTTTGTTTTACAGTATGTGTTGAAACCCACTTTCACAAAGCAGCAGATTGCAAACTTGGACAAGCAAGCCAAGTTGTCCCGGGCGTATGATGGTACCACTTACTTGCCAGGCATCGTGGGCCTGAATAACATAAAGGCCAACGACTATGCCAACGCTGTCCTTCAGGTAGGATCAGGATGGGAACAGCGGGGGAAGAGGTAATCTGGGAACACTACGAAGGTGAGCTAAGAAATAACTCCCTTCTGGTATAGTCAGTGGTTCTTGGAAACACCAAGTCTTGCTGAGAACTGTATTTGACTCTTTTTTTTTTTTTTAAGGTTTTATTTATTAGAGGGGATTTATTTAGTGGGGCAGAGGGAGAGGGAGAAGCAGACTCCCCGCTGAGCAGGGAGCCTGACATGGGGATCTATTCCAGGGCCCTGAGATCCTGAGCTGAGCTGAAGGCAGATGCTTAACTAACTCAGCCACCCAGGCACCTTTGTACTTGACTGTTCACCAAATGACATTCCTGTATCTGCTCAAGGACTGCTGCCAAATAGTGAGGCCTTTCCTAGCCTCCGGGCTCATGGCCTCTGGAGTTTTTAGGGAATGAAGGATAGAATGTGTGTGTGGCCTGGTAGTACCAAGTAAGAAACACATGTGTTAGATGATGCTTATTTATTTATTTATTTACTTGACAGAGAGTGTGTATGCACAAGCAGGCGGAGTAGTAGGGAGAGGTAAGGGAGAAGCAGGCTCCCTGCTGAACAAGGAGCCCAATGTGGGGCTCAGTCCCAGGACCCCAGGATCATGACCTGAGCTGAAAGTAGTTGCTTAACCAGCTGAGCCACCCAGGGGCCTCCTTTTTTTTTTTTTTTAAATAGTGCAGATGTTCTTTGTGCTGGTTTTCTCATGTCTTGGTCCTGCTCTTGTGCATAAGCCCCAAAGTGGGGAATGCAGAAAGCCAGAGTTGTCCTATTTCCAATTATGTTTTTTTTTTTTAAACATTAGTAATACACACATTGTAGAAAAAGTAGAAAATTTTGGTAAACACAATTAAGAAAATTAATAATCTTGCTTTGTGGTCCCCCCAAAATTAAAAAGACTTATAAAAATAAATTCTTATGGGGTGGTTGGAAGTTGTAGAAAGTATAAAGAGAAGGCTTCATTCTCTCCTTTCTCTAGTCCTCTGTCCTGGCTTTAAAGCGTATTATGAACGGGGCACCTGGAGAGCTCAGCTTGGTTGGTTGAGCATCCACATCTCGATTTTGGATCAGGTCATGATCTTTTTTTTTTCTTTAATTTTTTTATTTTTTATAAACATACATTTTTATCCCCAGGGGTACAGGTCTGTGAATCGCCAAGTTTACACACTTCACAGCTCAGGTCATGATCTTAAGGTTATGAGATTGAGCCCCGCCTCAGGCTGGCTGCTCAGTGCGGAGTCTGCTTGGGATTCTCTCTCCACACCCCCCCCCCGCCCCCGCCCCACTCACATGCTCTCTTTTTCTCCCTCTAAAATCTTACAAAAAAAGGTATTTTATGAAATCAATATAGGCATACTTCATTTTATTGTGCTCTACTTTATTGTATCTCCCAAGTACTGTGCTTTTTACAGATTGAAGGTTTGTGGCAACACCCTGTGTTGAAGAAGTCCTTCAGCACCAATTTCTGATCACTTCATGGTTGTCACATTTTGATAATTCTCCCAATTTATTATTATATTTGAATAGCTTCAATCTAAAATGTTAGTGAATGAGGAGTTGCTTCTTACGGATGAGCCAAGAAAGTGGTTTCTTGAGATGGGAGGGTGAAGACGCTGTGAGGATCCGGGGCGCCTGGGTGGCTTAGTTGGTTAAGCATCTGCCCTTGGCTCAGGGCATGATGCCAGGCTCCTGGGATGGTGCCCCACTTTGGCTCCTTGCCCGGCGGGGAGCCTGCTTCTCCCTCTGCCTGCCACTCTCCCTGCTTGTGGTCGCTCCCTCTGTCAAATAAATAAAATCTTTAAAAAAAAAAAAAAAGATGCTGTGAGGACCGTAGAAATGACAACAAAGGATTTGGTATATTACATAAACTTAGTTGATGAAGAATTAGCAAGATTGTAGAGGGTTGACTCCAGTTTTGAAAGTTGTGCTGTGGGTAAAATGCTGTCAAACAGCATCAGATGCCACAGAGAAATTGTTCATAAAGAACCAATTGATACAGCAAACTTCATTGTCTTATTTTAATAAACTGCCACAGGCACTGTAGCCTTCAACAGCTGATCTGTCAGTAACCATCAGCACAGAGACAAGACCCTCCACCAGCAAAAAGATAGTCTCATTGAAAGCTCAGATAATGGTTAGCATTTTTTAGCAATAAAGTATTTTTAAATTAAGGTCTGTACATTGTTTTTTTTAGACATAAGCTATTGCATACTTAGTAGACTGCAGTATAGTGTATACACAACCTTTATGAATGCATTGGGAAACCCCAAAAATTCATTTGACTCTCTTCTTGGCTGCATTAGCTTTATTGTGGTGGTTTGAATCTGAACCCATAATACCTCTGAAATAGGCCTGTACCTGTTCTTGTGCAGCATTTTTAATGATTACATGTTAATCCATTCTGTGGATGAATTACATTTTAATCATTACCTCTTGTATTAATGTATCTAGGCCCTAGATTCTAGGCTGAAGGGTGTAGCAACTCACAAATCCATCAACAAAACAAAAAAGGGTTCTTCACTTTGCACTGTCACTGTTAAACTATTATTTTCCCCCCATTTTGATGTTCGATGTACCTTTTTTATTCACTTCTAAAGTTGATTACTTAGATTTTTTTCATGCCGTGTTGGGCTGTATGTGCTCATTTTTCTATTGGTGCTTTATTTCACTGAGCTCTAAGAGATACATACTAGCCTTCTCTTGGTATATGATGCAAATATTTTCTTCTAGTTAGTTCACATAAGAAGTTTTTATTTTTAAAATAAGTAGATGAACAAACCCTCTGTGATATTATTGCCACTAGAATGGGATTGAATGGATGAAGTACTCAATCTGGAGACTGACTAATTTCTCTCTCAGACTTTTTGTATTGTTCCTGAGGCCTGAGAGCAGCTGCCTTCCACAGCTTGGATGACTGAGAACCAGGAAGAACTTCATCCATACTCCTTTCCTTTAGACAGTAACTCTTTTTTTTTTTTTTTTAAAGATTTTATTTATTTATTTGGCAGACATAGCAAGAGAGGGAACACAGCAGGGGGAGTGGGAGAGGGGCTTCCTCCTGAGCAAGGAGCCTGAGGTGGGGCTCGATCCTAGTACCCTGGGATCATGACATGAGCCAAAGGCAGACGCTTAACGACTGAGCCACCCAGGTGCCCCAGTAACTCATTTTTTAAATAATTATTCTCTGAGCATGAAGTCCTTGTTTGTTTAGCTGAGCTAAATGTGTAGGGGCTTTCCCTGCATGTCTGTTGTTATGGTGGTCCTTGTGTCCTGAGTTGTCTTCCTTGAAGATGCTTGGGTTTATTGTGTTTAGCAGAAACCTCACTCCTCTTTTCTAAGTGGATTACCTCACCAGAGAAAGTGGTGCTTCTGGTAAGCACAGTGTTGGTAAGGATTCACAAACCCATCAGGAGGGGCCTTCGGGGAAACTGCATTTATTTAGGGTCTGTTCTGTGGTCAGAATAGTTTCTGCCAGTTTTGTAGCTCACACTAATGAGCACATATTTCTTCCTGAACTGACATGGCTAGACTATCTTTTTGCTTAATGAGGTAAAATGTATTTTTGTTTTCCTAAATCTTTTGACCACTTCAACTGTAACAGAATTGTTTTTTAAGATTTATGTATTTGAGAGAGAGAGAGAGCAAGATGGAGCAAGCATCTAGCTTGGGGGAGGAGTAGAGGGAGAGGGAGAAGCTGGCTTCCCACTGAACAGGGAGCCCAATGTGGGGCTCAACACCAGGACCCAGGGATCATGACCTGAGCTGAAGGCAAATGCTTAACTGACTGAGACACCCAAGCACCCTTCAATCCTAATAGAATTAATCATTTTTAAATATGTATTCATTTTGTGTCATTTATATGTATAATTCATTTTTCTTTCATTTTGTTTGTATTTATTACCATTCTCTCAGTAAATACCACATTTGGGGAAAACACCAAATTTTAAGATGATTTTAAGCATAGTCGCAGGCCTAATTAGAGTAAATAAAAGATACTACTTTTTAAAAAGTTGGTCAGTGTGGGCACCTGGGTGGCTCAGTTGATTAAGAGTGTGGGAATTAATATCTAAAAAAATAAAAAGTTGATCAGTGGATAGGGACTTGAATACTTTTTTTTTTTAACTTCCTTGGGGCACCTGGCTGGCTTAGTTGGTGGAGCATGTGATCCTGGATCTTGGGATTGTGAGTTTGAGCTCCATGTTGGGGGTTGAGATTGCTTAAAAAAAAGTAAAGTCTTGAGATTTGTGGGTGTCTCAATCAGTTGAGTATCTGCCTTTGGCTCAGGTCATGATCCCAGGGTTCTGGGATCCACTCCTGCACCAGGCTTCTTGCTCACTGGAGAGTCTGCTTCTCCCTCTGCCTGCCACTCCTGCTGCTTGTGTGCTCACCCACCTTTCTGACAAATAAAAAATAAAATCTTAAAAAATAAAAGGTCAGATTTTAAAAAAAACTTAAAAAGTTTGTCATGTCTACGTCAGTACAGTGTCTGCAGAACTGGACTTTATGTGAAACTTAGTACAGTGGCTGTTTCTATAACTTTAATCCTGAGCATTTCCTTCTGTCTCCTGAAGGCCATTACAGGCCCAGTTCTAGTAGAAGAGCTTGTCTCCAGGGTTAGGCCCAGGGGCTCTGGATTAATTGGAGTGTTTGACTTCCAGGCTTTGTCTAATGTTCCTCCTCTCCGGAACTACTTCCTGGAAGAAGACAATTATAAGAACATAAAGCGACCTCCAGGGGATATCATGTTCCTGTTGGTCCAGCGTTTTGGAGAACTGATGAGAAAGCTCTGGAACCCTCGAAATTTCAAGGCACATGTCTCTCCCCATGAGATGCTGCAGGCTGTTGTCCTTTGCAGCAAGAAGACCTTCCAGATCACCAAGCAAGGTAAGGAATGAGTCATTTATCTTTTTTTTTCCTTTTATCTTTTTTTTTTTTTTAAGTTTTTATTTATTTATGACCAATTGCGAGAGAGGGAAAATAAGCACGGGGGAGCTGGAGAGGGAGAAGCAGACACTCTGCTGAGTGGGGATTCCCATACGGTGCTCAGCCCAAGTAAGCTGGGATCATGACTTGAGCCGAAGGCAGACACTTAATGACTGAGCCACCCAGGTGCCCCCCATTCATCTTTTCTGCTGGTAGGCAACAAAACTAGTTTGATGAACAAATTTACTTGTGTTTGCAGTGAACCTTATACTAACTGGATGAGTGTTTAGTTGATAGTGGGATTGAGTTCCTCACTCCTCTTTCATCAGCCTCCCTTGCTCAGAGTTCTGAGACCTCAGCTGGATAGAAAAGCTAACTTTTTTTTTTTAAGATTTTTATTTATTTGTTTATTTGACAGACAGAGATCACAAGTAGGCAGAGAGGCAGGCACAGAGAGAGGAAGGGAAGCAGGCTCCTTGCTGAACAGAGAGCCCGATGCGGGGCTCGATCCCAGGACCCTGGAATCATGACCTGAGCCAAAGGCAGAGGCTTTAATCCACTGAGCCACCCAGGCGCCCCTAGTAAGGCTATCTTATTTGGTAAACTAAACCGTATGGTTCCAGGGAAAGCTAGGAGGCTGGGAAAGGCACTAATCCTGAAGGGCTTGTCACCTTTGCTTCTCATTTTGTCATGTTGCAGACCAGATATTCTGATGACTTATTCTGACTCTTTTCATCCCTCTAAGTCCCATTCACCAGTTACTGCCATGTTAGTAGAGTGGGCACCCTGGAGCTCTTAGCACCTGGATCTCAGGCAGCATGCTCTTGCCTCCTGTCTGTGTAGTATTCACCACGGTTTCCTGCTGCTCTAGTGGGTTTTAGAGCTACCGGGATAAGCAGCCAGGTGTTTTCTTCCAGGAGCTCCCATTCTAGTGGGGAAGATCATTGTGTAAAAAGGCGACTGCAGGGTGTGAGTGCTATGCTAGAGGAAGTGAAGTATGCTCTGGGAGGGAGCCTGGAACAAGGAGCCCCTCTGAGCATACCGGTGGTCGGCTGGGGTCAGGGTGGAGGAAGAGCTAGCTGAGTTTCAGGCACCATGGAGATTGGTTGGGGCTGGGCACTCCAGGTAGAGAGGATACTGCCAGCAGCGTGGATATCCCGGGACAGATGGAAGACTGCCAGTAGCCAGGAGCTTGGGAGTCCAGGGGACAGTGTGAGGGCAGAGGTGGGAGGGACTGGATCATCGGGTTTATGCCACTATAAGGAGCTTGGGTTATATCCTGATAGCAGTGGGGAGTCAGTGAAGGCTTTTAAGCCAAGATGTGACATCAGACTCAAGTTTTGAAAACATGATTCTAGCTAAGGAGTGATTTAGAGAGGACATTCAATACTGGCTTTTGGTGGATGGTGAGAGGCTTGAAGTAAGCTGATAATCAAATGTCCTGGTTGGGTCAGAGAGACCAGGGAGAGAGTAAAGATTGGAAGATTAAGAGCTTGACCATGAGGAGTGCCAGCATTTACAGGTTAAATAGAGGAGGATGCCCGGGGGATTAGATGGTGTGGCCTGAAAGGAAGGTGGAAAACCAGGAGTGCGGCATCATGCCAACCAGGGCATGGTTTGGGTTAAACTAATTTCCAGCTTTGACATGCTGCACCCTTCCTTCTTTTCCAGGGGATGGAGTTGACTTTCTGTCCTGGTTTCTGAATGCTCTACACTCAGCGCTGGGGGGCACAAAGAAGAAAAAGAAAAGTATGTCGTGTTCTTCTATAAAAGAGAGTCTTTTTTTGTTTCCTTTTACAGGCACTCTGCAACTTCCCATCCTTAACTGTTGATTTTTTTGTGTTAGGGTAGTGTTTATGTACACATGAACTAGACTCTATTCCTGAATAGATTCTTCCCCATTAAAAAAAATTAGGATATGGTTAATCCAGTGACATGCTTAATACATGGAAATGGATGGAATTGTGCTCTGCCAACCCTGACCCAGTTCCACACTGAGGGTAGCATGTTATCTGCTGCTGGTCTGGTAGTGCACGAGCTCACTGAGTGTTCGCCTGGCTTCTCAGTTAACTGGTGGAGCAGAGTGAAAGCTAGTTTGTTCCCCTGGGCCAATACTTGGGGAATTGAGACTGGGTCCATACAGGTTCTCAGGTTCAAGTCCTGTGTCCCTTAACATCCATGTCTGCATATCAGTAGTTGGTTTCCTCGAATGCCAGAAAAAACTCAGCTTAGAGACTGCTGAACTAGATGAATGATTTTGGAGACCAAATGCAGTTTTTTTCTTGTCCTTTTTCTCCGTTCTGCTGGTGTTCGTGTTTAATCCTGTAGAATTGTGGGCTGGTGCTGCCCTCCACCAGATGTCTTCAACCTGTGCACAGCCTCTGAGTTCTGTAACTCATGTCCTCTCAGGATTCTAGAACCCTGTTGTGCTTTCTCTTTTTCCTTTGGTTCTCTTCGGCTCCGTCCCTTAATCTGCTTTTTTCTTTCATGTTTAACGCAAGGTGGACTCTCTTCCTTTGCACACAGCATATGGTTATGGGAAATTCTTTGGACTTGTCTTGTTTGTGAATTCTTTGTGATTCATAAGTCTCTAGGCTTTATAAATCATTCATTCATTTCAGGCACACTTAACTTTTCTCTTATGGGCCAGGCCCTGTGCTGGAGGGTCAAGGGGCATCTTCTGGAGAAGACAGACATAAAATAATTATTTACACAAGTAATGAAGGTACTGTGGCAGTATATGTTATAAAGGTATTTCTGTGTTTAGTGAGACCTTTGGGTCTTAATGCTGGAAGATGCTGGTTTATTTCAGAAATTTAGAAGTTAGGACTGTATTTTGGAAACACTCTTCCAACCTGACAGAATTTACATTTTGATCTCTGTTTGTACAGCTATTGTGACTGATGTTTTCCAGGGGTCCATGAGGATCTTCACTAAAAAGCTTCCTCATCCTGATCTGGTGAGTGGGTTGAACCCGACTCTTGGACAAAGAGAGGCTTAGAGATCTATCAAGGCCTCTGCCCCAGGATGAGGTGCTATGAAGCACTGGCCAAGGGACAGTTCCTTGGGCTCCTGTCATGCCAGTGTGCGAAGTGTGGGAGTTATGGGAGGGTGTAGTCCGCTGGTTATATGGCCTGGCCACTGGGTGGTGCTGGCTTGATTTTTCAGAAAGCTCAGGTGAGCTTTCTAGGTCATCTGAAAATCTTTTAGTCTGGTATTTAAATAAAATCTCTCTCTGAAGATGGAAGCCCATCAGTTTTTGCATTACCCTGACCAGGTAATGCTGCTGCCCATGAAATGCCCAGTCTCTTGGGCCCCCTCTTCATTCAGTTCAAAACAAAATGAAGTAAATATAACAAAAACATGGTTTCTTTCCTTGCATGCGTGCGTGTGTGTGTGCATGTGAGTGTGTGTGTGGTAGTCTCTGTACTGCTCACAGTCCTTCCCTCCTTTTTCCTCTCTCTCATCTCTAGCCAGCAGAAGAAAAAGAGCAGCTGCTGCATAATGACGAGTACCAGGAGACAATGGTGGAGTCCACCTTCATGTACCTGACGCTGGATCTCCCTACTGCTCCCCTCTATAAGGACGAGAAGGAGCAGCTCATCATCCCTCAGGTGCCGCTCTTCAATATCCTGGCCAAGTTCAATGGCATCACGGAGAAGGTAGCCCATTTGCACAGCTCCCCTGCTGATGCTTCTTTCTCTCTGGACTTTCTCAGTTTCTTTTTATACTTTGAAGTCATCATATGTGTGGAATGCATTTACCATAGAGCATATTGTCTGTCATGAGCCTCCCAGACTCTATTGTTGCTTCTAGCTGGTCACCCCCACTCTTAACTTGATTTGCTCTGCCTTCTCTTGTTCTTCTCTTATGCTCCTTTAAACCATCTCCCTCTGGGTAGGTTGGAGAAAGGAGGGGCTATTTAGGACAGTAGAAACTCAGAAAAGTAGGAAAAACTCCCATCTTTTAAAAAATGTAGCGTCAGGGGGTGCCTGGGTGGCTCAGTGGGTTAAGCCTCTGCCTTCAGCTCAAGCCCAGATCTCAGGGTCCTGGGATCGAGCCCCACATTGGGCTCTCTGCTCAGTAGGAAGCCTGCTTCACCCTTTCCCTCTGCCTGCCTCTGTGCCTACTTTTGATCTCTCTCTCTGTCAAATAAATAAAATCTTAAAAAAAAATGTAGTGTCAGTATTAAAGTGGAAAAAATAGAGCTAAAATATAAATAAAACGAAATCATTTGTTCTTACTGTCCCATTACGTTTTTTATTTTTTGTTTTTAATTTTCAATTAATTAATAAATTATTTTAAAAAGATTTTATTTATTTGACAGACAGAGATCACAAGTAGGCAGAGGGGCAGGCAGAGAGACAGTGGGGGCAGGGGTGGGGAAGCAGGCTCCCTTCCAAGCAGAGAATCCGATGTGGGGCTTGATCCTAGGACCCTGGGATCATGACCTGAGCTGAAGGCAGAGGCTTTAACCTGCTGAGCCACCCAGGCACCCCTCACATTACATTTCTTTTTTAAGATTGACTTATTTATTTGAGAGAGAGAGAGTGCGCGCACATGCGCGCATATATGTGTGGACCTGCAAGCTGGGTGAGGGGTGGGGAGGAGCAGAGGGAACAGTGGTTCCTGGAGACAGTAAGTCTTGTTGAGAACTACATCACTCTTTTTTTTTTTTTTTAAACGTTAGATTAATTTATTAGAGCATGAGCAGGTTAGGGGAGTGGCAGAGGGAGAGAGAGAAGCAGACTGCTCACTGAGTGTGGACCCAGTGCAGGGCTCAATCCTAGGACCCTGAGATCATGACCTGAGCCAAAATCAAGACCTAGTCACTTAAATGACTGACCACCCAGGCGCCCCTGTAATATTACTTCTTATGAAGTTAAAAGTGTCTTTTTATCTACTGAATTAACTGTTTCTTGGTTTAATTCCTTTCTTCATGCTAGATAAATTTTAATCCTTTTGGTTTTTTACTGGGAGAATTTTTTTTAATTTAATGTCTCCTTCCAAACCCTTTCTGCCTTTTCTCTTCATTAGCTAAGAGTCTTTTGTTTTCAGATACTAAATACCAACGAAAAGCTCATTAAAAGAGAAACTGTATTGGTTGGCATCTCCTTAGGATCTTAGGGAGACTTGAACTGAGCAGGACTTGAGGAGGACAGAATGAGAGCGAGCGGCTTGTCAGAAGTGGCGGCCTGTTGATTATCTCTTGTACATACTGCTGTTACCTTATCTCCAAGGCCCAGCATCTGCCACACTGCTCTAGGTTCCCTGAAGGGAGTTGAAAGGCCCTCTTGAATCAGGTTTCCTTTCTGTTCAGGGACCCAGTGAACAGGGTCTTTTCCTTGAAAAGGCTGAATTGTGAACTAGGCAGCTACTCCAGCACTCTAAAACATGCCTTCCCTGACCTCCATCACTGTTTCCGTCCAATGTCCAAGTCCATTGTCAGGTACTGTAAGCAAGCTTATGCACAAGCCTTGGATATCCATGGACAGTGGCAGCTGCCTGTCTCTCTCTCTCTCTCTCTCTCACACACACACACACACACACACGTGTGTGCACACACATGCACAGAGATTGGTAACAGTGATACCTAAGATGTCTAATCTATTTAGATTTGTTTCATTTTAGGGAGGTGAAAGAGAGACCTTAGGGTTCGTGTAGGTCAGTTTCTTTATTTTATGGTTTAAAGTGACAGAGCTGAGAATCTAATCTCTGATTTTTCATCTGGTTCTTTCAGTCATGCCATTTTTGGTCCCTGTTATCTCTGTTCAAACTTAAGTAATATTAAGATTCCCTTGAGTTTTCAGTATTGATTTGCATTTATTTTTACTGTAATAATACTTGAATTAGTATAAATGTAAACTTTGGTATAAGCTCATTATACCTATAGCTTTTAAGCAAGTATGAAATTATAACACATTTCTAAGTTATGCAAGCAAAACTTTAAAACCAGTGAAGTTGATCAGCAGTGCTGTTACAATGTGATATGTAGTTGAATTGTTCCTTGCTGTCTGATTGTGGTACTGCTGTCCATGGTGAAATTCTTCCCCTACATTTTCTGGAGCTTCTGAGGAAACTTTGTATGCTAGGCTAGGCTGTGATATCATTTATTCATTAAATCCTTCTGTAGTCTGAGATGATTAAAATGAATGCTTCTTGTGTCCCCTTGTTTACAGATTCAGATGTAGGCAGTGAAATTTCTTAGCGTTTACCTGATTAAAAACATTTTCGGGGGGAGGCCGAGGTAGAGGAGGGTGCCTGGCTGGTTCAGTCAGGGGAACATACAACTCTTGATCTCGGGGTTGTGAGTGTGAGCCCCACATTTGGTGTAGAGCTTACTTAAAAACTGTTAGGGGCGTCTGTGTGGCTCAGTCGGTTAAGCTTCTGCTCTCTGCTCAGGTTGTGATCTCAGGGTCCTGGGATTGAGCCCCAAGTTGGTCTCCCTGCTCAGTGCAGAGTCCACTTAGTCCGCTTTTCTCTCTGACACCCCCTGCCCCGCTCATGCTCTTGCTCACTCTTTCATGCTCTCTCTCAAATGAATAAATAAAAAAAAAATTAAAACCTTAAGGAATTTTTTTTTTGCTTTCAGTACAGTATGTTATTTCAGCCACACAGAAGATACTTGATCCAACAAAAAGATACTTTTTCCAGTAGTGCTTATACCTGTAGATGATCAAAAATTTACCAGAAAGATGTGCCTATGATGTGTGCAGTAGAGATGGAAAGCTTATTTCTCCAACGTTCTCAGGTTTCTCATCATGTGACAGGGGAACTTGATTTAAAAAAAAGATAATAACCACTTTATTGTGATAAAACTCACATACCATACAGTGAGCCCATTTAAAGTTTATAACTGGATGGTTTTTACTCTGTCCACAGAGTCCGTTTTAGAACACTTTAATCATTCGTGTTTTCATTGCCCTTTAGTTACCTTCTCAGCCCCATCTCCCTCAGCTGTAGGCAGCTTCTGATCTACTTTCTGTCTTTCAGGATTTGCCTATTCTGGACGTTTCATCTAAGTGGAAGCCTGTAATGTGTGGTCTTCTGTGATTTTCTTCTTTCACTTAGTGTAATGTTTCCAGTGTTCATCCGTGTTGTAGCCTGTGTCACTCCTTCATTCTTTTTTGTGGCCGAATAATACCCCATTGTGTGGTCACACCATATTTTGTTTATCCAGTCATCAGTTTGATGGACATTTGGGATTGTTGCTGCCCTTTGGCTTCTGTGAATCATGCTGCCATAGATAGTAGTAGTCTACAGGCTGTTCTGTGAACGCGTTTTCATTTCTCTTGGGTGGTAATTATGAAGCGGAACTGCTGGGCTGTTGTTACTCTTCCGTTTAGCCAAGTGAGGAGCTGCCGGGCTGTTTTCCGAGGCTGCTGTACCATGTTGTGTCTCCAGCAGTGTATGCGTGTTCCACATTGTCTGCGTCTTCACCGACACTTGGTACTGTTCGTGTTCTGGGTGAGAGGTGCCCTAATCCATGTGCCATAGTAGCATAGTGTGGTTTTGAGGTGTATTTCCCTGGTGACTAATGCTGTTGAGTATCTTTTCATGTGCTTGTTGGACCTTTGGAGAATTGTTCAGGTCCTTTGGATATATTTTAACTGGGTTATCTTTTTATTATTCAGTTGTAGGAGTGCTTTATATAATCTGGATTCCAGACCTTTATCAGATATCTGATTTTGCAAACATTTTCTCCTCTTCTGTAGACTGCGTCTTCACTCTCTTGATGGTATCGTTTGAAGCACAGAAGTTTTAAGTTTGGTGAATTACTGTCTAGGTGTTCTTTTGAAGTGTGTGCTTCTGTTTTCATATGTAAGAACCCGTTGTCAAATCCCAGGTCATGAAAATTTACCCTTATGTTTTCTTCTAAGACATCTTTAGTTTTATCTCTTATATCTGCTGGGATACCCTCAGTAGGGCAGGGTCCCTCACTGCTTCAGAAGTACTCATTCTGGGGCGCCTGGGTGGCTCAGTGGGTTAAGCCTCTGCTTCCGGCTCAGGTCATGGTCTCAGGGCCCTGGGATCGAGCCCCGCATCGGGCTCTCTGCTCAGCAGGGAGCCTGCTTCCCCCTCTCTCTGCCTGTATCTCTGCCTACTTGTGATCTCTCTCTGTCAAATAAATAAATAAAATCTTAAAAAAAAAATTACTTGTTTTGTGGGTATGTACCTCTCTTGGTCAGGAGGGCCTTCCCTACTTTGAATTCAGTGAAACTTTTGTGGTTTTATTTTATTTTAATTTAATTTTTTGAAAATATTTTCTTTATATATTTGAGAGAGAGAGAATGACAGAGAGCATGCGTTGGGGAAGGGACAGAGCGGGAGGAAGAAGCAGAGTCCACCCAGAGCAGGGAGCCCGATGTTGGGGAGCATGACCTGAGCTGAAGGCAGACACTTAGCCAACTGGGCCACCCAGGCTCCCCAAGACTCGTGGTTTTTAATTCTGCAGTTTTTAACAAACCTCTTTTTCATCTGACATTTTTGTTTTCCCTATAGAAACAGATACCCACATTGCTGTAGGTGGAGTTCAGCAGTGTGCTCACGTGCTGGCATAAACACAGCCTGTAGGTTGTCTTTTAGGCAATGTTAATGGCTGTCCCTAAGCCTTCACATGGCTTCTGGGATCAGGTGTCTTCTGAATTCTTTTTTTTCTTTTTTAAGATTATTATTTATTTGAGAGGGGGAGAGTGAGAGCAGGAGAGAGTACAGGAGCAGCAGGGAATGGCAGAGGGGGAAGCAGACGCCCTGCTTCATAAGAGGGGATCAGTCACGGGACCCCGGGACCATGACCCAAGCTGAAGGCAGATGCTTAACCATCTGAGCCACCCAGGCGCCCCGTCTTCTGAATTCTTAAGTGCAAGGCAGAATTATATTTAAAAATCCAACCAAAACAAAACTCACGCCCCACCTCAATACTCCAGCACTAATTTGATAATTTCCTTCTCACTTTGTCTAGGAATATAAGACCTACAAGGAGAACTTTCTAAAACGCTTCCAGCTTACCAAGCTGCCTCCATATCTCATCTTTTGTATTAAGAGATTCACTAAAAACAATTTCTTTGTGGAGAAGAATCCAACTATTGTCAATTTCCCCATTACGTGAGTATTAACCTGCTTTCCTCTTTGGGGGAGTGAGCCTAAAACTCTTTTCATATTTTTGTGTTGTTAATCATTTGGGACTTAGAGGTTGCTGGGAGCAGAGCCTACCTACACTATGTAAGTTAAGGGTTTCTGGAAGGATACAGATATTTCAAGGACTTCAAAGTTAGATGTTTACCTCGAGGCAGTCCTTTTACCTTCTCTCCTGTTGCTTGCTGGGCAATGTAGTCTTTCACTGTAGGAAAAACAGTTGATGGAAGTAGGGCAGGATAGGTAGGATTCTGCCTGGCTTCAAAGGTGATCCTGAGCAGTTAGGGTCTTTTCTTCTGTTTGCCAGTCTCTGTATCTGTAGTTAGGCACAGACAGTGGGGAGGTTCCACATTTGTCTTGCCTGTTGGTGAGAAAGATAAATTTTGATACATGGCCTTATTTTTAGTTTATCATGCAGTTGTCTTTTTATGAACTTCTAAGAGTATTTTAATGTAAATTTGGAGGAGTTGTACCAGATGCTTTCATTTTACTACTTTCTAACTCAGCTCCTGTTTTGGGGGGTAGACAGTTGGTTTTCAGTTCTTAGGAGACATGGTTTTTCATGTTCTGAAGAAGATGTCTCTGAGAACATGGTAGGACTGGGAGGAGGAGTGATGGTCTCTTTGCTGGCGTTTAGGTGAGAGAGGAGCCCCAAGGCAGCTTCTTGTCGAGAAGGATTTGGGTGGATCTTTGATGGAATTAACTTGATGTTTAGCTCAGTAAGATTTTTTGTTTTTTGTGTTTTTTTCCCCAAACCCTCACAGAGTAGTTTGGGAGCTGTAGTGTGTAATTGCTCATCCCTTCCTTCCCCTCTCTCTCCATTCTTCTCCATTTCTCAGTTGCCCAAACCACCCCAGCCCTGCCAGTTTTCTCCTTTGAATGGTTCCAATTCTTAATTCTGGGTAGTGTTTAAGAGGGTAGTATCTGAAAGTGAAGAGGCCTGAGTGCTGTGTTATTCTAGCTGTGAGACTTTGGGCAGGTTGTTGGCATATCTTCTGGAGTTACTCTGACATGGATAAAATGAGAGGCTTGGACTAGTGAACCCTCGGGGTCCTTCCAAGATTAACATTTTATTTTTCCTGTTTCCATGATCACCAGGAATCTGAGAACAGTTGAGGGGGTGAGGAGAGGACACCTTTGTAGTTAGCATTACAGGAGCATCTCTTACCTGCTTTTCCCACACTTTCCTTCCTGTTCTTCACTAGCATCTTGTCTGTGGAACAGAGTGAAATTAGGGGACATGAAAACCGGCTATGTGCTACCTTGAGTGAGACCATAGAGAACCTTTCTTTGGAAGTCCATCTAGTAGGTTCTCTTTCAGAACTGGACTCTTGTTAATTGCCACAGTCACCAGTGTGTTCCTGGGAGGAGGGAGTGTTCTTGACTAGAGGGCAGTTCCGGAGGAAGGAGGACTATGCATGGATGATAGATCCTGCTTAGTCACCACAGAAATGGCCTCTCTCATTGGTTTCTTTTATGTTGCACCTGGAGTATGTTTATTTGGCTACTTGTTGCTTTTAGGTTTTGGTTACTGACTTCATTAGTTTGTTCTTTGGAAAGCTGACTTTGGAGAAGTTGAGAAAAAGATTAATTCTTAGCTAGTCATCCTTTTAGAGACTAATTCCGGAAACCTGCATCTTAAATGCTTTGTGCACTATAATTACTTTTGGAGTAATACGGTTCTAGATTAGCTAAAGTCTCCACTCTTTTTTTTTTTTTTTTTTTTTAAGATTTATTTATTTTAGAGAGAGAGTATATAGGCGAGAAAGAAAGAGTGATTGAGCAAGCACACGTGCAAGCAGGGGGAGGGAGAGGGAGAGGGAAAGAATTCCAAGCAGACTCCACACTGAGCAAGGAGCCTGATGCAGGGCTCGATCTCATGACCCATGAAATCACGACTTGAGCCAAAACCAAGAGTCAGATGCTCCATCGACTGAGCCACCCAGGCGCCCCTGAAGTCTCCACTTTTCAAAAAGGAACCTTTTCCTACCTAATTTTTCTTCTGTGTTTTATTCATAATACATCGTTTTACTGGTGACTGATCACACTTGTGGTGATTAGGTGCCCTTTGCTCATCTGGGGTTAGGGTTTCTGGAGCACAGGATTAGAGCTGTACTTCCAGCTAGTTAGGTATTCTCTGAATTGGACTGTTCTGATTGGGAGAAGAGTGTAGTGGGAGCCTTTGGCTGTTTTCTAAAACAAAATGATTTATCGTGTATTCATTCCCTTTTATCACTAAACGGTTTTGGTTTAGTCATGAAAACATGAGTATTTATACTCCTGAAGATTCTCTAGGACTTGTTTGGATAAATAAGTCTGGACAGGTCTTGTTAAAGCCGAGGAGAGGCAGCTGGAGAAGACCACTCTTAGCAGCCAGCAGGTCTTCTGGCTCTCTGGAACTCAGATGGATTTCCTTCAACTACTATCCAGATTATCTTTAACAATAAATGTTGCCTTGCAGTCTATATGGTACTCTGTTAAGCTGCAGAAATAAAGAGCTATCTCTAACAGGTAGAGATCTCCCTGATGTAATTGGAACAAAGTTACATGTTCGTTTATTACGACAATGTTTACATAGAAGAGTTTTTGTATTTTTGGACAGGCAATGTATTCACAGTCTATAATTCAGAGGGAGATATCCATCTGGAAGTGACCATGGCCATGACTGCGGTTAACATTTCCTCTGAATCCTTCATGGATGACATTATTGGAGTTCATATCTTGAATGGTAGTACATGAGACGGCATGTCAGTTCTAGAGAGATTAGAAATATGATACATTCTCTTATGCATGTTCACGATCACTCTGTTTCTGTTGTATAGTTTTAACTAAGGAAATTTCGTCACAATTGTCTTTTTCCCATTTTCATAGTTGACATTTACTATAGCACTTGGTTTTGCAGTAACTGGTATATACATTTATGCTTCAACTGATGGTTAGAATCCAACACATAAAACACGAAAGGAGATTTATTCCAGATTCAAGAGTGCTTCTCTGTATTTGAAAGGGAATGTTAAGGTATTCACAATAAAATATTTTGCAGTCCCAGTTGCAGGAACGTAGTCAGTAGTTTCTTTTGGCCACCAGAACTGAAAAATTGGGAAGCTGTAGAGTAGCCAGGGTGGGTCACCTAAAGAAGAGAAAGTGGGGCTGCCAAAAGAGGGGGAAAAACAAAATCAGTGTCAGAAACAGAAAAGAGGTCATGCCGGTCTCTTGGATCTTGCTGCTTCTCCAGGGCCTGGTTCTAGCTGCTTTTCTTCTTTACCTTGAGTAAATTCTCCTTCCGTGCTGAAGCTGCTCGTTTGCCCATTTTGCCACGTTGAAATTGTGAAAATGATTGTATACAGTGGCAACTCATAGAATCATGCGGTCAGACCTTCCATAGCCAGAGGCTAGGGACCCAGCATCAAATGAACACTGCGGCTATGGTATTCGGAGAGAGGGCAGCGTGTTAGTCATGTCTCCCTTAATCCTCACTATCTTAGAGGAGATGGTGACACTCTTTTCATATCCTCAAATAGCCTTGGGCTTTGTAACCTGCTCAGATTCCCATGTATCTCTGAAGCGGCAGAAGCCCTCATTCCAGTTCTAATCTGAATGTTGTGAGGCCCCGCATCTTTGATGGCCAGGCCTCCCTTTTTTAGTGTGCTTTCCCCATAGAGCCAGTCTTTCTAGTTTGTCTCATGCTTGTGGTAAATGATGTGAATTTCCACCAGCCTGGGCTTCTAAGGCTCTGCAGGCCTACCTAGATCTGGGCTCCTAAAATAGGGTTCAGTAGCTCTGTGGTCCGTTGATGTAGGACTGTTTCCCTGACCTCCATAGCCTTTGTCTGATCTTGTGGCTTTATTGTCATCATCACTAGAAATGTGGATCTGAGAGAGTACCTGTCTGAGGAAGTACAAGCAGTGCACAAGAATACCACGTACGACCTCATTGCCAACATTGTCCATGACGGCAAGCCCTCGGAGGGCTCCTACCGGATCCATGTGCTTCATCATGTGAGTGGCAGAAATGGTGCTTTTGCCTTTGGCATTTCAGTGGGCAGCTCTCTTCAGTTTGCCCAGTCTTGGCCTTGACCTTGCTGTTCTTCAAGTAATAGAGCTGTCAGTCATCAGTGGTTAGTTTCAGGCAGTGGTTCTCAATTTTGGCCGCACGTTGTACTCACCTGGGGAGATTTTAAAATCCTGACACCTGGGCCATTCCAGGCCAGTTAGGTTAGAACAGTGTAATTTGTGCCTGTTGGGTTTCACCTGGGCTGGGGCTGCTGCTAAATATCCTGTAGTGCCCAGGCAGCCCCATAGTGAAGTATTATCTGGCTCAAGTCAGACTTGAGAGATTGCATTAGATTATCTGGAGGTGGGAAGCAGGCAGCATGGTGTTAAATTATCCAGGAGATTCCACTGTGCAGCTAAGGCTGAGCACCTCTGTACCAGACTAGAGCCTTACCACCTGAAGTGGCGTTCTCCAGCTAGCAGCATTAACATACAGGAGAACTTGCTAGGAATGCAGAATCCTAGGCCCCACCCAAACCTCCTGAATCAGAATCCGCATTTTAAACAAGACCCTCTGGTATGTAATTAAAGTTTATGAAGCACTGCTCTAAAGGTTTCTTTAGCTAAAAACACTTCTGAATTTGTCTCAATCTAAAAATGGATGAAACATGTACTTAAGATATATTTGGTATCACACAGATTATTAGCACAGATTGTTTTAATTTGACTAGTCTTCTGGGACTGTGTAATAAGTAGCTCTGTTTATCCAGCGTTTCACTGTGTGCTAGAAAGTATGCCAACTGTTTAATGTGTGTTCAGCTCACTTGTATCCTTTAAGAAAATGTATTTATTTGAGAGATGGGAGGGGTGCAGAGAGAATCCTAAACAGACTATGTGCTAAATGCAGAGCCCAACACAGGGCTTGATCTCATCATCGGGAGATCATGACCTGAGCAGAAAGCAAGAGCCAGCACCCCAAAAGCTCTTTAAATCAAATAATGCCAAGCAGAAGCCATGCACCCGCTTAATTATGACTCTTGCCGAGTGGTGGTCTAATGGCTATTCTGATTTTTCTCACTTTTTGCTGCAGTCCTGTCCTACACCTTTTGGTTTTAGGGAGCACACTAACCCATCCCTTCATACTTTTTGCAGGGGACGGGCAAATGGTATGAATTACAAGACCTGCAGGTGACTGACATCCTTCCCCAGATGATCACGCTTTCAGAGGCTTACATTCAGGTGGGTTAGCCACGAACTTGGTGTGTGCTGAACAGAGAGGGTATGGGGCCAGTGAGAGGAATGATGTGGGTGAAGGCAGGAAGTGGGATGGAGTTAAACCCTTGGTTAGGCTGGGTACTTCTTGGGATGCTCGGAGGAGTAAGATGGGGCCAGATTATATGGCCCTGAGAGCCCAGGGGTGATTGCTAGAAAAGAGAAGGGCTGGGAAGCATGGAAGGTTTATGGATGAGCAAGGGGGTTATAAGTGTGGCCAGGTTAGTTTTGCAGAGGTTTCAAGGAGGGAGAGCCCAGAATCATCAGGACCCTAACTAGGAGTTGGCTCTGAAGCTGTCCCCAGCATCCCAGGCCAAGTTAGTGCTCTTTGTGACCTCAGAGTGCTTTCTGCATGCCTTTACCAGAGCACCAACCTTAGTATTTTAATGTTCTCTCTATTGGATTGAGAGCTTGTGGAGCAGAGTATCTCTGTTTCTCTTTGTAACTGCCCTGGTACCTGGCATAGAAAGAAGACAGAGAATAAGAAAAACCTATAGCTTTGTTTTGTCTTGTCATACCATAAGCTTACAAACACACTGAGTATGTTGAATTCAAGAATTTGACCCATTTTTCAGAATGGTGGAATTCTCTTTAAAATGCTCCCTTTGATATCTGCTTAGTGGGTTAAATAAAACATCCTTATTAAGCATTTGGTATCTTACTATAAAAAAAGGTGCAGCAAATCCAAAGTACAGTCATCATAATTAGTAACTGCCACTTGTGTCCCAATGAAAATAGCAGTTGTATCCCTGGATCCTCTTCACAGAGGTTCCTCCAGGGCACAGAGCTCGCACACCTTGGGCTGCTCTGTCCCAACCAAGGGCTGTTGGAGGTTCTGCAAAAAGCACAGAGATCCAAGACGGTAGAAAAGGCAGCGCCACACCCCATTCTGCTCTTTTCACGACCCTTGTTCCATGGTGTCAAAAAGCTATAGCTTCGTGGGGCACCTGGGTGGCTCAGTGGGTTAAAGCCTCTGCCTTCAGCTCAGGTCATGATCTCAGGGTCCTGGGATCGGGCCCCACGTGGGGCTCTCTGCTCAGCAGGGAGCCTGCTTCCTCCTCTCTCTGCCTATTTGTGATCTCTGCCTGTCAAATAAATAAATAAAATCTTTAAAAAAAAAAAAAAAAAAAGCTATAGCTTCGTAAAAACCAATGGAGACACTTCCCATTCTAGAGATAACTCTTTAGTGACTTTGTCTGTTTGTCTATGTCTAGTCTTAACCAGAAGTTCTTTTCTAGAAAGCTAGTATGGCATAGAAGGTAAGGAGAGGGGGATGGGTAGAAAGATAAAAATCAAAAAAGGGGTAATTTCTGAAGGAGGATGGGGTTCGTTTCAGGGGACAGCCAAAATATGGATCTGGAGCGAGGGGCTGTCCCTCACCTAGGGTAGAACAGGTACGTGGTAAATGCGTGTAGATTGAGTGCCACCTCCTACATGTCTGTTGTATTCATTTCTTACAGATTTGGAAGAGGCGAGATAATGATGAAACCAACCAGCAGGGGGCTTGAAGGAGGAGTTTTGGGGTTTTGCTCCCCAGGGCTTTGGCTGAAGGTGTAATAATACCAAAACTGTAGCTGACCAATGGGCCGACTGGCACATTCCCTGAGCTAACCCGTTTTGTGGGTTCAGGTTCATCCCAGGGCATCAGAGGGGCCCACACACCTGGGATGGCTCTGCACCGTCACCCAGCTATTCTCTGATCAGTTGATTATAGATTAATGATCCTTTCTCCTTCCTGTCTAGCTCCCTTCTAGCTTCAGCAGGCCAGAACTCTGTAACAGATGTGTGTAATTTCTTTCTGGTCTTCTGGGAGTATCTGAAGGACAAGATAATGTCTTCTCCGTATCAGAGCCTCAGGGTTCTAGGAATAAGAGCATGAAGCCAGTAATGTCCTTCCATCATAGGTGTTTTTCCTGTGGTTCAGTTCATTTCCTGATGTGTATTGGAATGGATTAAATGTTTTCCTGTTTTTAAACCAGCCTCTTGTTTTATATCCTTCCCTTAGGCTGTTGTCAGCTTGTGGGTGGTGTGTCATTTAGGATGCATTTTGTCTCCAGGTAACAAAGTATCTGACTAAAGCAATAAATTCCTGTGCTTAACTAGAAGTGTGGAGGTGGGCGGCTTCAGGCTGAGTGCATGCAAGGCCGTGTGGGGGAAGGAGGAGGGAAGGCAGGCAGGAGGGATCTCGGACTGCAGCACAGTTCTGAGAGTCTCAGCCAGGCCAGTGGGGCACGCAGAGCAAAGCTTGTTGATGAGAAGAATCAAGCGGAAAAGGCTTTTTTCAAGCTCAGCTGTTGATGAGGACCAGCCTGGAGAAAGTGTGGCCTCAGCCCAAGCACTATGGCAGGCTGAAAATGTGGGCGATGTAAAGACACAGCTGCTGGTGGCAGTCAGTCACCCACAGCGAGGTCTCTTATAGGGAGGTAGGAGCAACCTGGACTTCTGGAAGTCTGTCGCTGTTTGCTGTTAGCTTTTTGACAACTTCAGGATGTCCCTTGCTGACTCCTCTTCCTCTCTCTGGCTGTTAAAAGTTGAGATTCCTCAGGACTCAGTGCTAGGCCCGTGTCCTCTGAGGTCAGATCCATGCTTCCAGAATAGATGATGTCATCCGCCTGCACCACATGCCTAGCCGATGCTCACAAGGAACAGTGCCTTACTGGGCACTCACTGTTCATTCCTGCTGTTGGCAGATCAGCTGTTCAGCAGAAGTACTGCTCAGGTCAGGGTATGGGGAAGTCCAGGTTGTTGAGCTCATGTGGAGCCTCTGTTGCTGCGGTGGTGGCTCACAAGCTCACTGGGCAAGCACTGGAGAAAGGCTGTTGGCTGGCATTCCACAGGTCATGTCACTCGTATAAACCTCATTATTAAGGGTCTCCTCTGCAGCAGATGCCTTTGGGAGCCATTCAGATGCAAAACAAGTACTTGCAAAGTATGTTTATTATGTTACTGTAGTAATATGTGTAGCATATATATGGTATATAGTATATATAGTGTAATGTAATAGATCTATATAGTATATTCAAGGAGTCTGTCCTTAGACCTCTTCGCCAGACTCTGAATCCCTGACCATCCAACTCAGCCGTTGACAACTGCCCATGAATTAGTTGAGGTCTGAACTTTTGGCTGTCTCATACTCCAAACACAGTAAGCAACCCAGTATACTGTTTGTAGTTAAGCCCACTAGAGGATTTCCCTTCACCACTGTCTTCCACTGTCACCCTGAATAGGGACGAAGTACTACAGCTATCCACTTGCAGCCTGACCAGTATTTTGTACGAATCCGTCCGTACACCAGGCTTGCATTTCATCTTCCTTGGTCAGCTGGTCTTAAGGAACGCCCGGGGAGGCAATGCAACAGGAGTTGGTCTTAAAGGAATGTGGGCCACCTGCTCATGTAACTTGTGCCTTTTGGCCCTGCCTGAGGTTGATTTAATAGACTACCCATTTAATGGTAGCTTGCAGCCGCACTTGGCCAACATTGGGGCTTGTTGAGTCAGACCACAGCAGGTTCATGAGTGCAGGAGATGCAGTTTGCATGGTCACCTGTTAGCCCGTGTTTAGGTGCTCAGTCTGTTATGGCCCACTAGCTAGCCAAAAGCTGTTTCTCAGAAAGAGAATAGGTATCTGCAGAAGATGAGGGCATAGACTTGTCCCCAAATCCTGAAATTCTGCCCTGTGATTCTCCTGATGGTTCTTACCAGAGGCTCCATTCAGTGTTCCCATTTGCCAAGGACACTTCAAAATTTCGGCCAGCCTGGATCCTTAGGTGCAAGGAATAGAGCAGTCTATCTTACGGCTTGAGCTTTGGAAACTTCTTGTCCTGGCCTCCCTTTGAAACTAGTAGCTCTACTGCGGTCTCTGAGTTAAAGTAGCACACCCTAATGTAGTATATGTTCTCTCCAAAAGCTAAAAAAGGCTACCATGCACTGTGCCCTTTTTCTTTGGACCTGCCCAAGCAGGTGGGGCAGGTGGTAAGTGTTAAGAGTTACAGCAGCTTGACTTTCACAAAGGAGGGGATACTTTGACGTACTCTAGACCACACTGTAGATCCCCAGAAACTTACAAGGTGGCAGGCCCCTGAATTGTTTCAGGGTTAAATCCCACCCTCTTGTTTGCTTAAGTACTTGTCACGGGGTGCCTGGGTGGCTGTTGACTGTCTGACTCTTGGTTTGGGTTCCGGAATCAAGCCCCTCATCGGGGTCCACACTCAGCAAGGAGTCTGCTGTCCCTCTCTCTTCCACTCTGCTCTTCCCCTAACTCATGCTAGCTCTCCTCTCTCTCTCTCAAATAAAATCTTAAAAAAACAAACAAACAAACAAAAACTTGTCACTTCCTGCTCATTGGTTAGCATCATCATACTGTCATCAGCATAGCGGAAAAGTGTGATGTTTTGTGGAATGTCAGGATGACCAAGATACCAGCACAGTATGATGGTAGGGGGAGAATTGACATTGTCCTGAGACAACGCTGTGAAGGTGTCCTGCCAGGTAAAAGCTAACTATTTCTTGTCATCTTTATAAATTGATATGGAGAAAAAAGAGCTAAAGCTGCAGGCCAAGGACCGAGGGCTGTGCTGTATCATCAGTAAAGACGCTACAACTGGGACAACAGCTTCAGCTGGAGTCCCCATCTGATTACGTTTACCGTAGTCTGATGCTGTTCTCCAGGATCCATGTGACTTCGGCACAGGCCCTCTGCCACTCTCATCCTAGTTTAAGCTATCACTAACTTCTGTTTACAATGGTCTAACAGGTCTCCACCCCTTCTTGTGTCCGCTTCTCCCTATTCATTCACACTTCGGCCAGACCAATCCTTTAAAGCGCACGCCTAACCAAGTTATTTCTCCCGTATACCCTGATTTCCCACTGAAGACACTTTATTGGCTCTTAGATGGAAATCCTTAGCCTCTCAGCCTCAGGACTTGGGAAGTTCCTCCTGGTCGTCAGTCCCAGGCTCCCTGTCTTTCCTTCCATTGCTCAGATGGGCCATAAGATGCAGGCCTTTCTGCCATCTGCTTCCTTTGCTAGGGATGCTCTCTCCCTTTTAACTTGCTCTTCCTTTGTCTCTCTGACCTCTCCCACCTCCTCAGTACCATGCGTGTCTCTGAGTGGTAACACATATTATACCTGAGGTGTTCCTTTCTTTTCCTGCTATGATTCTGTGATTAATGTCTGTCTTCCCAACTAGGCTCTAAGTTCCCAAAGGGCAGACAGGAACTGTTTTTTTGTGCCCAGCCCTACATAAATGCTTGGCGCTTAAAACTCAGCTGCTAACTTAATGTTCATGGGGCAAGTGATATAGTGCTAAGTCTGTGTTCTCTGTAGCTTTGTTTTGCACAAATGATTTTGTCTTTTTTTTTTTTTAAGATTTTTTGAGAGTGGGGGAGCATGAGGTGGGGAACATCAAAGGGAGAAGTAGGCTGCCTGCTGAGCAGGGTGCGCAATGCGGGACTTTATCCTGAAACTCCAGGATCAGATTTTGTCTATTTTTTAAAGATTGTATTTATTTATTCATCTATTTATTTGAGAGGAAGAGAGAACATGAGTGAGGAAAGGGGCAGAGGGAGAAGCAAACTCCCTGTTGAGCACAGAGCCCAATGTGGGGCTTGATCCCAGGCCCCTGAGATCATGACCTGAGCCAAAGACAGACACTTAACTGAGCCACCCAGGTGCCCAGATTTTGTCACTTTAAACCCACCCAAGATATTGACAATAGACACTGTTGCCTGAAATGTTTAGAACCACTGCTCAGAGCTGACTCTGTGTGCAGAAGCTTTAGGGCCTTTGTGGGTGATGTGTGCTTCCACCACTGCTGTCTGAACTGGGGTCACAGGCTTCTGGTTTGGAGACCTCAGGCTCTATCTGGTCAGACCAGCACATGAGAGAGAAGTGGAATTTGTGTCTTCTTAGCCAGAAATCACAAAGGAAAAGACAGATACATGGGACACATAACCTAAAGGTAAGACAGTATGAGTTTTACAGCTTACAGAACAGTAAAGAATATACCTAATATATTTTTACTGGGGCTCACAAGCAGCGTGACTCAGTCAGTTTAGCATCTGCCTTTGGCTCAGGTCATGATCCCAGGCTCCTGGGATGGAGCCCCGTGTGGTTGTGGTCAGGCTCCCTGCTCAGTGGGGAATCTGCTACCCACTCTCCTTCTGGCCCTCCCCACTGCCCTTCCCCACTGCTCATGCATATTCTATCTCAAATAAATAAAATCTTTAAAAAAAAAAAAAAAGAAAAAGAATACTTCTATGGAAAATTGAGCAAAAACCCCAATAGGCATTTCACAAAAGATAAAATATAAATGGCCGATAAATATGTAAAAGTGTTTACTTCGTAACCGAAGAAGGGGAAAAGAACAAGCAGCGAGGTTGTTTTTACATTTTGGATTAGCAAAGATTTGAAAGATTGCTAATACTGAGTGTTGGTGGGAGTGGAGAAGAGGCACATGTTTGTTACTGGGATAGAAGCCTATGTGACTGGCACAGAGGGGTAGTGTGTGATGCAACCTCTAGTAGAAGTAAAGATGTACATAGTTTTCATCCCCCCAAATTTCACATCTTGCAATTGACTTGAAGGAAAAAGTCAATTATTTTTTATTTTATTTTATTTAACTTTATTTTTTAAGATTTTTTTTTAAGATTTTATTTATTTATTTGACAGAGAGAAATCACAAGTAGATGGAAAGGCAGGCAGAGAGAGAGAGGGAAGCAGGCTCCCCGCTGAGCAGAGAGCCCGATGTGGGACTCGATCCCAGGACCCTGAGATCATGACCTGAGCCGAAGGCAGCGGCTTAACCCACTGAGCCACCCAGGTGCCCCTTTTTAAGATTTTTTTAAAAAGAAATATTTATTTATTTGGCAGAGAGAAGTCACAAGTAGGCAGAGAGGCAGGCAGAGAGCAGGGGTGTGGGGAAACAGGCTCCCCGCTGAGCATAGAGCCCAATGCGGGGCTCGATCCCAGGACCCTGGGATCATGACCTGAACCAAAGGCAGAGGCTTTAACCCGCTGAGCCACCCAGGTCCCCCTAAGATTTTATTTTTAAATAATCTCTACACCCAACCTGGGGCTCAAGCTCATAACCCTGAGATCAAGAGTTGCAATCTTCGGGGCTCCTGAGTGGCGCATCGCTCTCTGCTTAGCAGAGAGCCTGCTTCTCTCTCTCCCTCTGCCTGCTGCTCTGCTTACTTGTGCTCTCTCTCTGTCAAATAAATAAAATCTTAAAAAAAAAAAAAAAAAGAGTTGTGAGCTTCACCAACTCAACCAACCAGGAGTCCCTGGAAATATTCTATTATATATTATTTTTTATTTTAATTTAAAAAAAGATCTATTTATTCATTTCAGAGAGAGAGGGGGAGGAAATCTTATGCAGACTCCCTGCTGAGCACAGAGAGGCGGGGCTTTATCCACAAACCCCCAAGATCACCACCTGAGCTGAAACTAAGAGCCAGCCACTCAACAGACTAAGCCACCAGGTGCCCCCAGAAAGATTAGTTTTAAATGAACAAAGCAGTTACTCAGTTTACAAAGTAGATGCAGAATGTTTCCATTTTTGTAGATTTGTTATATATAGGGGTGCCTGGGTGGCTTCGTCAGTTAAGCAGCTGCCTTTGGCTCAGGTCATATCCTGGGATTGGCCTAGAGTCAGGCTCCCTGCACAGTGGGGACTCTGCTTCCCTCTCTCCCTCTCTGCCTCTCTCTTTCTTTCTTTTTTTTTTTTTTTTTTTTTTTTTTTTTTTTTAAAGATTTTATTTATTTATTTATTTGACAGAGAGAGAGATCACAAGTAGGCGGAGAGTCAGGCAGAGAGAGAGAGAGAGAAGCAGGCTCCCGCTGAGCAAAGAGCCCGATGCGGGGCTCGATCCCAGGACCCTGAGATCATGACCTGAGCCGAAGGCAGCGGCTTAATCCACTGAGCCACCCAGGCGCCCCATCTCTTTCTTGAATAAATAAATAAAGTCTAAAGAAAAAAAAAATCTGTTACATATATTTTTGTATATATGTAGAGAAAAGTTTGGAATGATTTGTGATAAAATGTTACAATGATTATGTTGTAGATTTTAAATCTTAGTCATTAATTGGGACATGAGAGTAACTATCTTTATTGTTTTATAATTGAACTAATTTGGGCTCTTAAGCCCCCAAAATATAACATTTCCATTAGAAAGTGACTGAATCCCTTCTTGTTTTTTTTATTTATAAAAAAAAAATAATTTATGAGAGACAGAGAATCCCAAGCAGGCCCCACATCCAGCATAGAGCCCTACAGAGGGCTTAATCTCGCAACCCTGAGATCATGACCTGAGCTGAAATCAAGAGTCTGTTGCTTAACTGACTGAGCCACCCATGTGCCCAGCCCTTTCTTTTTCTTTTTTTCTATTCTTTCCTTTCCTTTCCTCTCCTTTTTTTTTTTTTTTAATTAACATATAATGATTATTTGTTGCAGGGATATAGGTCTGTTATTCATCAATCTTATACAATTCACAGCATTCATCATAGCACATAACCCTCCTCAGTGTCCATCATCCAGCCACCCCATCCCTCCCAAACGCCCTCCCCTCCAGCAACCCTCAGTTTATTTCCTAAGATTAAGAGTCTCTTATGATTTGTCTCCCTCTCTGGTTTTGTCTTGTTTCATTTTTCCCTCCCTTCCGCTATGATACTCTGTCTCGTTCCTCAATTTTTTCTTATCAGTGAGAGAATTGTCTTTCTCTGATTGACTTTTTTCATTTAGCGTAATACCCTCTAGTTCTATTTACATCCTTGCAAATGGCAAGATTTCGGCTTTTTGGTGGCTGCATAGTATTCCATTGTATATATACACCACATCCTCTTTATCCATTCATCTGTTGATGAACATCTAGGCTCTTTCCATAGTTTTGCTGTTGTGGACATGCTGCTATCAACATTTGCAGCCCCTTCTTTTAATACTCAGCTCCTCTTGGGTTACTAACGACTGGATCCTACTTCCATTTTCTCAGGGAATGAGTGTCAAAGTGCCCGGTCATGAGGGGAGGTACTGGGGATGGTACTGTCTTGGTCCTCTTGGTCCCCTTTCCTTGCATTGTGATGGGCTCTCATGTCTGACTTCTGTTCCTCTCAAGGTGCACTACATCTGTCAGTGCTTTGTCCCCAGTCGTGGGCTCTTGAGGGCCCCCCAGTTTGTCCCACGTGGATTCTGATGGCCTCTTGGGCACTGGGGGTGTGCTTGCTCTTCTGCACCATGGAGGGGGCACCCTCTGTGGCTGTCTTCAGGCCTATTTGCTAGGCCCCTCTTGAAGGCTATATTTTGCACCCTTCCTGATGCCATGTTGGAGGCAGCCTTCTCCGAGGGGCTTGTGTTCTCCTCACACCCTGGGAAGTGAAGAACAAGTCCTCTCTGCTCTTCGGCCCTCACACCTCCTGGGGCTTCTCCTTTACCACCCTGCTCTGGGGGTGCAGGATGCTGAGCACGTCTCAGGGATCCCCTGAGTCTCAGCTGCAGCCACCTCCTGCAGTTCTCTCCTCCCACAAGCTGGCCCTCTCCTGACCTTCCTGTTGCGGGAAAGCCTGTCTGCCATCCTTAGGAGCTCATCCCCGCACTTGCCTCACGTCCAGGCTCTGTCTCGTCGTCCTCTTCCCAGCCGAGCTTTTAAAAAATTTTAAACATTCTTCTCTTGGAGATCTTGACCTTACCATTAAAATAATGGTATGCAAGACAGTAGTCTGCTATAGATTTACAAACATCCACTTACAAGTTCAAATTCAGAGGCCAGGGATTTGTGTACATCCTTACCCCAAGTGTATAGAAAGCTTTTCTCTGCAACTTAAATGGTCGTGATGTGGGGGAAATGGATTGGAAATGTCTATAGCTCAGTGCCAAAGTAACATATCCTGCTCTCGTCCTCTCCTGGGATTGTAGGATTGGGGAGATTTCCACTCCTTTGTCACCTGCGGTTTCTGAATTTTCTGAAATAAACATGTATTTCTTTCATAATAGGACATATAATAACAAAAGTTCTTATAAATAAAGGGACACTTCCAGGCACTTAGGTCTTTAAAGTTTAAGGTTAATTTAATTTTATTGCTGCTGTTGTATATTTTGATTTTTTGGGTGCCCTAACAACCTCCTTTTATCACAGTGAGTAGATTCTTTGGGAGAAGGGAGTGTGAGAGGCAGGGGCCAGGCTGGAAGCAGTTATCAGAGGGAGAGGCACTGTGGGTGCCTACCTCTCCCTTAAGGATCAGAGTGATGTCGTTGCCCTGTCCAGCTGCCCTAGGCGGGAGGCTGTGGCTTCGGGGGCATTTTAAATGACTGTCTTTTTCCTTTTAGTGTGAAGCAATAGGTTTTATTAGTATTGTTACAGGCATTGGGTTACATAGAACTGATTTTTAGCATGTGCTCCAACTGAGCTTTGAGGAGATAAATCATAGCAGAAATGGAATCACGCTGGAATTTCCACCAAAACTTGGAAGCTTACCTTACACAAAGATAAAAAGAAAACCGCTTTTTATATCCTAAAATGATAGCTGTTAAGCAGGAGAACATTTCAAATATGAAAGCTTGTCCAGTCACCTCCCCACCCTGCTTGAGCCCTGCTTTGTCCATTCTTGACAAGTCAGAGATTTCCTGACTTTAAAAAAAAAAAAAACTATGACTTTATATATCTATCTTTTATGGTACTTGATGTTCCCATTTTAAAAATTCTTCTGAATCTGAGTTTTGTGAAAGTATTAGCAAAATCACTGTAAAAGCCCGTATCTGATGCACATGGAGATGAAAGTGAGGTGGGCCCCGGCTTCTACCCCACTGTCCTCTTGGAGCCAGGGGAGGACTGTGTGGCTGACAAGTTCCTGGGGACCCAGGCTGTGGTGCTGCGGAAGCTGGCTGGCTCCAGTGGGGTGTGAAGTCTGGCCGGAAGTTCGTAGACTGGGCCGGAAGCCCCGTCTTACAGATCTCTGGAAGATGCCCCCAGGCTGCTCCTCACACCCAGAGAGGAAGGGAGTGGCTCTGCTTTGGGCTGTGGTTAGAGACAGGAGAGGTAAGCCTGATGGCAGGACTGAGGTTACAAGCTGCGGGCTCATGGCCCATCAGCTTAAAGGAGATGGGGAAGGTGACCATGGGGGTGAAAGACTTTTTCTCAGTGTGGGCAGAGGACAGGGAGCTGGAGGAGGCTTGTCACAGGGGAGAGCTCAAGAATCCTAGAAACCACTTTATTCAATCCCCCCTTTACCACTGAGGAGAATGTGAGCCAGAGACGGGGCAACGTATCTTGGCTGGGGAACCCATAGTCAGTTGATGGCAGAGTCAGGACCAGCGCCCAGGCCCCCTGGGCCAATCCATTGCTGTTCCTGTTCCAACAGGGTTGGAAGACCTGGTTCTTCTGGTGCTGGAAGCCTTAGGATCTGGGGAAAATAGACCACCCTGGTCTCCTGGGCAGCTTCCTGGCCTCCGGGATCCCACAGCTGTCATCAGGGTGGAGGGGAAACATGAATTTGGTCCTTGCGGGATAGCTCTGAGTTGGGGCAGACACTTCTACCCCAGTGCCTCCCACAGGGGCTTGTGATTCTAGAGACATTGAGCAGCAGGCCAGGGCTGCCCCAGCCAGACGGAAGAGTTGGACCCTGGGGCCTGAGTGCAAAGAGGGCGTGGGGTTCATCATATTCCTCACAGTGTAGACCTTGCCCCTAAAACATGGCCTGGCCATAGGCAGCCACAACAACAACAAAAAATGAGTGAACAGATGAATACATGAGCATTATGTTAGGGGCTGGCTCCAAGGAGAATGGCGAAGTGGGCCAAGTTCTTTCTCAGGGACACTTCTAGCCCACATTGCTGTGTCTGTCCTTCTCAGAGTCATTCCCCTGCCCTGAGGGCCGGGGTCACAGGGGCTGCATCTGACTCACCTCTCCATTCTAAGGTTCTACCTCTGACTTAGACAGTGACAGAAAGAGAGAAATGTGTCTTGGGAGGAGGTCGTCAAATGATGGTGGGGTTCCTGGCTTCTAACGGGACAACATCTTTGTGCAGCAAAGTGTGATTTCCCCTGAACTTCAGGAAAGATTGGCCTTGGTATGTCAAATACAGAAGATCAGTGAGGACAGAGGGTGAAGTGCAGCTCCCTCTGAGGCCTGGGACAGGACGAGGGAGGTGGGAGCTTGGCCTAGCACCAGGGATGGCGGGATTCTGAGGAGAGGGAGTGAGGGAGGCCATTCTTGAGATCGTGCTGTGATGGGCACTCAGGAGCCTTGAGTTGTGGCCTCTGAGGGGGAAGATGGGGCGACCAGCAGCAGAGACTAGCTCTTCCGGCTTGGGGAACACAGGGCCCCTGTCCGGATGGGTACAGGACCCATCTACCTCTTCCTCCCCTTCCTCCCCTCAGCTGGGAGCCCAGACTCACCTGGCATGGCTTTGCGTCAGAAGTGAGGAATGTGAATACACTCGAGAGGACTGAACGTGGTCCTACATGCCCCCAGGGCCTGCCAAAGGGACAGCGTTAGGTCCAGAGGCCTTGGGCCCTGTTCCCACTTCCCAGCTGAGGGGAATGGGAAGCTCCTGCTGGAAGGGGCAGTTTTCACTTCGCCTGCCTCTGGTGGGTGCTCTTGGTGTGACCCTGTAGACCTCTCGAGCCACTCCTGAGCCATGGGCCTTCTAGGTTTGGAGTCTGGGGAGGTAGGATGCTTGGCCCAGAACACCCACTTAGCAGCCCCTGCCCCCACTGCTCACCGAACAACCCCCATCCCACAATGTGCGTCAAACCACGCTTTTTAAAGCTGCCCCATCCTTTCCTCTGTGTCTCCTTGTCCCTTCTCTTGTGGATTTTCCTGGACCCCAGTTAAAATAGTGTCCTGGGCCTGCAATCCTGGGGTTGCCTTGGACCTTGAGGACCCAAGCCTCTGCCGGTGATCAGGGGCCAGAGAGGGTGGGGGCCCTGGGAGCCTAGCAAGGCCCTGGCACCAGCTGGGAGGGAGCGAGCACCTGACAGGTGGTGTGGGCATCCCGGCCCCCGGACACTAGGGTCTGCAGCTCAGGTGTGTGCTGCTCCACAAACCGCTCACACTGAGGAAGGAGAAAGAAACAGGTGTCGGGGGGAACCGGGCCCACTCAGGACTCTCCCCTTCTCTGCATCATTCCAGCGCTCCCTCCTGACCCGCTGGAGGTCCCGCCATCGCCCCCACTGAGCAGTTCTGGCTGGGAACAGGCTGATGCCGGCTCAAACGGAGGGTTTCTGTTGGGAAAGCCAGAGACTCTGGAGAGGGAGGGAGGGTCTTAAAACTCTGAGGGACTCTGAGTCCTGGGACTCTAGGGCCTTCAAGCCTGGCTCGTCCCCAGGGAGCAGAGAGATGGGGCAAGGACAGACAGGGACCCTGGAGAGAGGGCCAGGCCCTCTGCTGCTCTCGTGGGCCTGCTATTATTCGTGTCCTTACTCTTTGTCCACAAGGGAGGCCTGCAGGTCCTCTGGGGCCCATGCCCTTTGTCCAGGGGTGACGCCTGACCTTGGCAGGTTTTGCCCTGTATTATTGTTCCAAGGTTTTGAGGCCATGTTCTGCCTGTTTGATCTCCTTCAGGGCAGGGTTAGACTGTGTGGGTCTCTGACTGGGAAGCCTTTCCAGTGGGAGCAGGCCCATTGTCCCAAGTCCCCCATGTGCCCATCCCTTACCTTTTGCCTGTCCAGCCAGGGGCTGAGGCAGGCCTGGCGTATTGCCTGCGGCACAGCCTGCTCACTGCTGTTCCCAGCCTGCGTGGTCACGAACATGCAGACGTGGCACTCAGGCTCTTCAGGGGACCATTCTTCAGGCAGGGACTCCAGAGCTGGGAGGACTGGAGAGAAAACCATCAGGACTGCCCTGCAGAGGAGCTCATTTCCAGTCCTGACCAGTGCAGTGTCAGGGGTAGGAGTGGTGGGGGTGGGGTGAGAGGTAGAGGGTGAGGAAGGGGAAGGGGGAGGGTGGTGCAAGGCCAGGGCTGGGAAAGAGGAGCCTGGGCACTGGGGAGGGGCCCGGGGCGGCAGGCTCACCGGTGCCGTCCTCACTGGAGCAGCGGAGGACCAGACCGCAGACCAGCTGGGGCAGCACGCGGCCCAGCAACGCATCGAGCAGCAGGACAGTGTAGCGCTCAGCCAGGCACTGGCAGATGCCACCCACCACCAGGGGTACGACGTGGCACACCTTCCCCACAGCCACAGCCAGCACGCCCTGGGGCGGGGGCAGACACAGGGCACGGTGGGACCTGCCCCAGCAAGGTCTACACTGCGCCCGGCAGCTGCGGGCACTTTGTGGTTTGACCCTGCACCCTTCTGGGAGGGGGAATGCTTATGCCATTTACAGATAAGGACGCTCAGCCTCTGAGCGTGCAAGGGGCCCAGCCAGAGTCACCAAGTGAGTGCAGGAGCCAGGCCACCATCCCAGCTCGGCATCCACAGACTCTGGGAACGCAGGAAGGAGCATGGCCAGCCCGGAGGGGCAGGCATCAACCGGGCCACGTGGTGATCAGACCTGCGTCTTCTCCCTACAGACGCTGGGTTTGCCACATTTCCCTGCAGCGGGATCAGCTTTCATCTGTGGCTCCCGGAGCCCCTGGGGGAAGCGAGTATTTTACCCAGCCCACCGGAATTCCAAACTCCACCTCCTGGCTGAAGGGCAAGGAGAGAGGCCGAGGTGATGGACACTCTGGCTCATTCCCTCCATCCTTTCTTCTTTCAACCAACATGGGTCAAGAACCTGGGTGCCCCAGGCTGGCCTTGGCTCTAGCTCTGCTTGTGACCACGCTGTCCCCTGTTGGTGGGAAGGTGGGAGCGGTGCAGGACACTGAACTGTATCCTTCAGTTTTGCTACCTTCCAAACAGGTTCATTTTACCAAATGCTTGTGCATTTCAACTGCTAGTGTCAGAACTCACGCTAGCCTAACCTCCCTGCTTTGATGACAGAGGAACAGTTCTTGGCTCTGCCCAAGGCTAGCCTGTTGGCTCGTGCACTGGACCCCCGCCCCTACCTTCTCCAGTACGTTACCGGCCCTGTCGTCTCTCCCCAGGTCACTGCTTCTCCCATCTGCTGGCCTGTCTCATCGGCACACAAGCATGCCAAGGTGGCTTCCATCACTAAAAAACCTCACTTGTTGGGGTGCCTGGGGGTGCTCAGTCGGTTGAGTGTCCAACTCTTGATTTTGGCTCAGATCTTGATTTCAGGGTGGTGAGACGGAGCCCCGCGTTGGACTCCCTGCTGATCCTGGAGCCTGCTTAAGATTCTCTCCTTGCCCTCCCCCAAGCCCCACCATGTGCTCTCTCTAAGAAAAGAAAAAAACACTGGGATTCTTTGCCATCTGATGATGAGCTGCTGGTGGGCAAGACCCAGGTCTTGTTCACTTTTGTTCTTTGACACCTGGCACGAGGCCTGGCATATAGTGGGGGGACTTTACAAGTGTTGAATGAACTCTAGTTCTCGCCCCCAGGGGGCCTGAGCTCTGGGTTCCTTTGTGTGGTCCCTGACAAGGGTATGAGGAAGGGAAGGGGACGGTAGAGCTATGGAAGGCCCTGCCAAGCTCCTCGTATTCCTGGACATCTCACCTTGGGAATCACAACCTGGATCCGCTTGATCAGAGTCCTGCACAGCCAGCAGTAGGGGATGGGGATGGGCAACCGCCGCTCGGACAGATCCTGCGGGAGAGAATCACCCCCAGGTGAGGCCAGGCTTGGCACTGGGAGGAGGCTTCCTCCAGGCTCTGCCTCCCCTGCCTCCTCTTCCCCTTTACCCCTCCTGCCTTAGGCCCTGCTTAGAGCTTCTTGTCCCTGTTCTGGCTCTGCCCTCTCCAGGGCAAGTGCTTGTGGGCCTTGGCTGTGGCCTCGCTGTCTGGAAGCCCACCTATCTGTGTAAGGGGCCAACAGTGCAGGGGACCTCTGTCACCAGGGTATGAGGCCCAGCCCTCACCTGGAGGGCTCCGGGCAGCCCCGGGAGGATCAGCTTCTCCGGCAGCAGGTCTGACAGCTCTGGCTCCTGCCCGGGCTCTGGATGCCCAAGTTTGCACAGGCCCAGGTGACTGCAGATGACCTTTGGGTTCTAAGGCACAGTGCAGGGGGAAGGAGTGGTCACTAAGACCCTTGGCATTGGGCCTGGAATGGGGGGCAGCAGGCTGGATGGGGGCTGTGGCCTAGCGTGCTGTGGTGAGGGTTGGGGGAGCCAAAAGGCAGAGGTGGGGTTGAGTGGGGTCTCCTGGAAGGGGTCTGGGGATGGGGGTGAATGAGCACATGCATGTATGTTTGTGAGAATGGATGAGTGCAAGCATGAGGGTGAGTGTGTTTGTGTGTGCAAGTATGTGATCGTGTGGGTTCTGCGTGAGGCTGCACATGTGGTATGAGTGTGTGAACAAGTGTGAGTGTGAAGGGTGTGAGGGTGTGGTAGGTGTTTGGTAAGCCTATTGCATGGGCCCTTCCTGCATAGGTGAGCCAGTAGGGCTGACCTGGGCCATCTGGCTGTGGGCCTCTATGTCTCCTGGACTGGTCACGGTGGGAGGGGGCGTGGGGGGTGTGGGCTGGGGTGTTGTGTGGGTAGCTCTGGGCGTGGCTGGACATGGGGGCCATCGGGGAGGCAGGATGGAGGTGAGGTTGCTGCGTCCTCACAATCTGGCTCTGGAAGTAGTCAATGACCACTAGGAAGTAGGTATCCAGCAGGTGACGGCACTGGGGCACAAGCAGCTTCAAGGGGAGAACGTCACACTCTTGCTCCAGGAACTTGCGCACCGTGTCCTGGGAGGCAGTGAGGAGACAGGTTGTAGAGGGGACAGTCAGGCTGACCCCTCCGAGGTCTGTGCCCGCCCAAGTCCCTGGATGCCGGCTGGCCACCCTCTCCTGGGGCACCAGAGTTGAGAGAGTGCCGAGGGGTTAAGTAGCTGGTTACAAGGACGATCCTCCCCCTTGGGAAAGACCATCTCTGGTTGTGCTGCTGAGATCACTCCCAGGACCCTCTCCTGGCCGGGAGGTTCCTGGAGTCCCCAGGCAAACCCATGCCTCACTCTTGGCTTGGAGATGGTCTCTTTAGGGGGCTGACCTCTATGTCCTGTTCTGTCCCCCATCTCTTGGCCCCCAAGCTTCATCCAGGATCTGGACCTCATTACCTGAAAAATGGCCTCCTTTGTCATCTTGGTGAGGATCCGGACAATGTCCTCACATTCCTGACACAGGTCATCCTGGAGAGGGGGCCCCAAGGTGGAGCATTTGATGTGGGGGGTATGCTCCCAGCTTAGATGCATGAGGCTGAAAGAGCGCTCCAAAGCACAGGCACTACCCACCCCCGTCCCATCCGGTCCCATGGAATCCCGTCTTATCATCCATCCCGTCCTACCCCTGGGGGGGCCTTGAGTCCCCTCAGGTGCACGCAGAGGCTATCCAACAACCCCTATGCCAGGCCTCCAGTCCCCGCGCCTCTGAGGGAGGTACTCACAGCTCTTGCGAAGCCCCAGACCTCCTGTAGGCAGTGCCCCAGGGCTCTGCACTGCAGTGCGTGCTCCAGGCTCTGACACCAGAACTCGGGGCCCCGGGCACAAGCCAGGGACGAGGCAGTCCAGTCAGCTGTGATTCGGGGCCAGAGCAGCCGTGGAATTTAGGCCATGCCTAGCACTCTGACTTCACCCAACCTCCAAATCTAATTTTACCAGGAGCACTGGGGCCTTAGAAATGCTGGAGTCCGAAGGAGCAGGGCGCCACCTGCTCTAGTGCCCCCGCTCCGCCCTCCCCACCCCAGCCGCTGTGTATCCTCAGACAAGCCCGGGAACCTCTCTGAGCCTGAGCTGCCTCATCTTAAAATGAGGATATTGAACGAACTGGGGATAATGCCTGGCTCAGAGCCTGGAGATGGCCTGGAAGTCTCCTCCGCACCTGACCCCAGGTGAGAGGGAGCTGAGGAGAGGCTGGGGAGACTCACCGGCACCAGCACCGGGGCCACACAGCGTGGGGAGCAGCAGCAGCCACAGCAGCAAGTGTGACTGGGCCATGTCACCTCCACAGCCTGGAGCCCTTGCTTGGGCGGGGGCCCTTATACCTGGCCGGGGTGGGGGGGCGGAGGGGGGCAGGGCTCTGGGAGAGCAGCAGGGACCTCAGTGTTTGCCTTTGTCCTGGAGAGCCCTCCAGGTGCTTTGATCCCTGCCTCTTCTGTGCAGTGACACTCTACCACCATCCCCCTTCTACTGTTCCTGCCTCATGCTGGTTTCCAGTTCCCACTCTTCCTGCACTAAGTCCCATGGGCCTGGACTCCTGGGTCCCTGCAATTGGGGACTTTTTTAATTTTTTTTAAAGATTTTATTTATTTATTTGACAGACAGAGATCACAAGTAGGCAGAGAGGCAGGCAGAGAGAGAGAGGGAGGGAAGCAGGCTCCCTACTAAGCAAAATCGGGGCTCGATCCCAGGACCCTGAGACCATGACCTGAGCCGAAGGCAGGTCTGAGCCACCCAGGCGCCCCAATTGGGGACTTTTGAGTGCCCACGTCTGGTGCATCTCTCTGGGCTATGGTGGGGGAAACAGAGGGCTGGGATAGCCAGAATGAGCCCCGTTACTTCCCAGCCCCTCGGGCTTCCTCCACTCTTGAGCAATGCCCTTAAGAGCTTCCTGGCTGGCTCTCTCTCTCTTTTTAAGACTTTTTATTTATCTTAGAGAGAGAAAGAGAGAGAGAATGCAGGGGGGAGGGGTTGAGGGAAAGGGGGTGTAAAACCCAAACAGACTCTGTGCTGAGCATGGAACCCAATGCAGGGCTCGATCTCACAACCCTGAGAGCATGACCTGAGCAGAAACCAAGAGTCGGACAGTTAATTGTGCCACCCAGGTGCCCCTCTGCCTGACTCTTGACCCCAGGCAAGCCCTGCAGGGACAAACCTGGGACCTTCCTGGGCCACCTACCTCCCAACCTCTCCTTACCCTTTCCCCAGAAACACGTCTGGGTCTGTGGATACAGGATTGTCATTCCTCAGAAGAGTATTTATATGAAACAAAACCCCCAAGTGACCCCAAGAGCCTTAGACAAGGACGCAGGGATAGGATTTCCAGGCTGGCTCCTGAGCAGCCCAGTTGTCCTCTGGGGGCCACTCCTGGGTAGGGGCAGGCCACCGCTGGAGGTCCAAGAGAAAGAAAGTGTCCTTGGCAGGGGCTCCAGGGTCAGGTCCCACTGGTAGGACACACCCGGGGACAAGCTCACCACCTGCCCAGGGGAGGACACTTCTGTGAATGCAAGGAGTAGAGCCTTAGCTTCTTGCCACCAGCTGGCGAGGAGTGCATCTGATGGACTGGGGTGCCCTCTGCAGCAGAGGCTCCCAGCCTCTGTGCTCCAGGAGGCACCCCAATACTCATAGCTTTGGGGGGGGCGGGAGTTAGTGCCACTGCACCCAGGATAGTCAGGTGACATGCTGGAGGTGACATGGAGTTTGTTGGCTCAAGCCCTTGTCAGTAAGAGAATGTGGGACCACAGATCAGGAGCAGGTGACTTGGGCACGAGCCAGGAAGGTGGGACCGGAATGTTCTAGTGGGTCACTAGGTGGGGAACAGATGAGTCAAGCTGGACGCAGCCGGTTTGGGTGCAGTCAGGACTGATTGAGCAGCAGAGCAGGATTTGGGGACGGCTGTCCCCAAGGTGCGCTGGTCAGCGTAGTCTCACAGCGGGAACACAGAGCCCTTGAGACCAGTGGCTTCCCAGGACATGCTTGTTTCTCACTTCCATCCCAGGGCAGAGTCTCTGAGGGCGGTGGGGGGGATGGTTCTGGTTCATAAGGTCATTCAGGGGCCCAGACTCCTCTGTCTGCTTGATCACCATCCCCCAGGGCTGGGAGTCCTCCCCTGGATTGTTGGCCTCTGGCAGGCAGGCCACAGGAAAGAAGCCCGGAAGACATGAGAGAGGCTCGAGGCCGGGCTGCGCGGGGCAGGCTGTCCATCATCTGTGCCCTCAGCTCATTGTCCCAAACTTGGGCACAGGTGGCTGCTAAACCACGTGGCAGGCTGGCGGATGCAACGTGCCTGAGCACTGGGGCACCGGGGAATGGAGTCAGACACAAGCAGTGTCTCACATCCAGCCCATTGAGCGCAGAACAAAGGGTTTTGTGAGGTTTCCTGGATAGTGGGCCTATGGCTTCTCCCCACTGCTGAGAATTGTTGTCCAAGAGCATAAAATAAAAGAAACACAGAAAGCCAGCCATGGTAGTGAGCCCGGGCCCTGGAGGGGAAGGAGGTGCCCCACCTCAAGGTCCCTGGAATGGGTCTCTGGTTCCCCTTGTCCCAACACCACTGTCAGCACAATCTCTCATCAAGTTTGGTTTTTTTATGGGCATGGACATAAGGAGACAGATCTGTCTGTCTGTCTTCCTGCACAGATCTGTCCCCTGTCTTCCTGGCCCATCTATTTCTCACTGTCGATGTTTTTCTGGGAAAAAAAAAAAAAACCAACCAACCTAGCGCTGTTAGCCATCCCAAAGTCTGGGAGCTCATGAACTTGAGTTTGTTGATAAGGATGCCCCCCCGCCCCGTGTGTGGACAGTGGTCATTTCTGCGGCAAGTCTCTGGTGACCACGCTGTTTCCACTCATGCTTCCTGTCTGTGAAGAACTGTGTCTGCAGCTGGCCTTGGTCCCCTCTGCGCCAGTCTGTCCTTGCCCGCCCCCAGCAAGAAAGTGGCCTCGTGGGGCACCTGGGCAGCTCAGTCAGTTAAGTGTCTGAGTTCAGCTCAGATCATGGTCGTGGGGTCCTGGCATGGAGCCCTTACTCAGGTTCCCCGCTGAGCAGGGAGTCTGCTTCTTCCTCTTCCTCTCTCCACCCCTCCCCACAGTTGCTCTCTCTCTCTCAAATAAATGAAATCTTAAAAAGAGAGAGAGAGAAAAGACGTAAAGAAAGGAAGAAAGAAAGGGAGAAAGAGAGAGAAAGAGAAAGAAAGGGAGAGAGAGAGGAGGGAGGGAAAGAGGAAAGGAAGAAACCAGGAAAGAATAAAGTAAGTGGCCTTGCCACACTCCTGGAATTGGAAGACCCGTGGACCACCTCCCTCCACTCCCGCCAGAGCCAGCTGGACCAGGGCTAGCCAGCTGCCCCCCAAATGTTCAATCCACAGGCTTGCTGGAGCCAGCCGCACCAGTTCTGCCTTGGGAGATCAGAGCTGAGCGGTGGGACAGCAGAGAAGCGAAGGCATGAAGCCCAGTCGAACTGGTGGTGCGCGCAGAGAGGGTCCCGGGGCTGCTGAAGACCCAAGGGCCCGAGAAAACCTTTCGCACCCTCTAGGATGGCTATAATGAAATAGCAGGCAATGCCAAGTGTTGGTGGGGATGCGGAGAATGGGAACCCCAGGGCATTACTGGCGGGACTGCGAAAAGGTACGATTGCTGGAAGAGCAGCGTGTGCCAAACGGTTCTTCCAAGAGTCATCGGTGTTCTTAGGACCACCGAGTGACACACATACAGACGGTGAGAACGGTCAGTTCTGTTTGCGGGTATTTTACAGCAGTTTTGAAATACCGAGGGCAGGAGGAAGACAGACGGAAGGACAAGGAAGCCAACTGGGGTAGAGCAAAGTTTTCTTTCTCTCTTTCTCTCCTTCCTTCCTTCCCCCCCACCCTCTTTTCCTTCCTTCCTTCCTTTCCTTTTTTGTAAATGAATTCATTTTTTACTGCAGGATAGTTGGCCGACTTCTTTCTCTCACTGTGGAAAAGGCCAAAAGTCTGGGTGAAGAGAACTGGGGGCTGAGGCGGGGGTGAGGAAGTACAGTCACAAGTTGCATGTGGAAATCTCTGGGGGGGTGCAGGTGAAGAACCCACTGACTTCCTTGTCACTCCTCTGTGGCTCTGGGTGGTGTCTCTGTGACTTCCCCCTGGGGCTGCTCCCCAGGGGCCCAAGACTGTCCTCGCTGGCCATCCCCATGCCCATGGCCATCCCCGCTCTGGGCTTGACTTATTCCACTGTGCTCTGTGGTCTGGGGGTAAAACCCAGGGAATGCCCCGCAAATGCCAGCGTGGGAGGCCTCCTGGGAGCCCTTCCTAGCACTGCCCCTTTCTTCTGTCTTCAGTTCTTTCAAAAGAAGGAATTTCCTTCTTTTGAAGGGAGGACAGGGAAGCTTGGCCTTTATACCAGAGCTCTTGCTGATGCATTCATTTGACCCAGTACTGGTTAATGGTCTGGGTGGGGAGCCCAGGGGTCACTGCCCTTGTGGACTTCAAGTTCCTTGGGAGCCACAGACCAGTGAGTAGAGCAGGGGAACCGCCCAGGCCCCGGGTGAGGAGGGGAGGGGAGGCCTGTCTCTCTGTCTCTGTCTCTCCCTGGGGGGCACAGGACAGCAGGGCAGAGATTTCAGGAAGCCTATGAGTGGGGCTGGTCAGATGGGGGGTGGGACTGGGAAGTGCTCCAGGCAGAGGGAATGGCTCCTGCAGAGGCCTGGGATGGGGACAATTGGGGTTATTTTGATCCTGTTTGATGGAGGAGACAACTGACACCCCTTTCCCAATAGTGAACTCAGAATATCAGAGCTCAGTGTGGGGTAACGGCTGACCTTTTAGCTTCCAGTCCGAGGAATCACATTTCTTTTGTTTTAAGTCACTCAGTCCGGGAATCTGTAAGGGAGCTCTAACAAAGCACTACCGTTGCCCACCGTATTCAGCCCATGCCATTTCTCCTGCTCCTCCTATGCCCATACTTTGCAAATCTGAATTCAGAGCTGCCCGGTACAGGGAGGCCTGGTGCCGGTCAATGTTGCTGTGCGTGGTTTTGTTTTCTGTGACCCGCGGGTCTGAGAGTGGTAGAGGCCTGTGGGAAGAACACAGTTTCTGGGTGTTAGGAGAGCTGAGTTTCTCTGCCCCAGCCCTATGGGTGCTCCATGAGTCGGCCACGCCAGTCCTCTTTGCCAGAAATTACTTTGGAGTAAGCATGTGTTCAGGTTCTGGTCCCACAGAAATCTGCTGGGGGCTGCAGGGGTGGGTGTATTTCTTGGCAATGTGTCCCCCTGGTTAAGAGACCGATGGGGACAGATGCCTTTATCTCCTTTTGGACATTCCCATGCAATGAAGTGATGTTGGAGAATTAGCAGCCCTTCTGTCCCAGAAGGGAAAAACACGAGACACACGGAGAAGGAGTTCAGAGCCCTGACCTGGCTTAGCTGCCAGTTTACTATTCCTGAGCCTTTTCTGTTCTGCTTATACAATTTCTAGTCAGGTATTTTCTTGTGTGCAGCCCACATCATCTTAACCAAAGACAGAAGGAAGGGAAGAGAGACCTAGGGAGGAAGCAAGGGACAAAGAAAGTCAAGGGATTCTTTCCATTCTTTCCATGCAGATTAAATTCCATCTCCTCCAAGGACGTCTCCCAGTTTGCCCCCACTGGAATCCATCTCCCTTCCTCTTGCCCCCCGGGGCCCTCTGTCCTTTGTGACATCTGTCAGTGCTGGTAGACTTGCATGAACTCTGGCTTGGAGGCCACAGCTGGAGCCTCAAAGTGGCCCCTTCTGGGGTCCACACACAGTGTGTTCTGCCTGTGTCCTGGGATGGTAGCCCTGGGATGAACAGAAGCAGGGGGGACTGGGGGAGCCTCTCGGGAGAACCCTCTCCCTAAGGGACACGGGAGTCAGCCGGCCAGACTTATCCCTCTGACAAAGTCTCAGACACCTGAAGAGAGGCAGGGACCTGAGCTTCTCATGGCATCAGTCACTCTCCAGCCCAGCCCTGCCCCCTCAACTAAGGCCTGGGTTCTAGGAGAGGAGAGAGTAGAGACATGTCCCACTAACACCTTTGGGAGAGGCTAAAATGTAAGACAGTAAGGTAGAGCATAGCCCCAAGAAAAGCAGAAACAGGAATTTCCTGGAATATCGATGCCAGGATGGTCCCTGCGATGCCCAGAAATGCTTGGGAACGGAGGAAACAGTAGGAGATGGGATTCTTGCCATGGCTGGAAGGGAGGGACCCTACAAGTTCCAGTTTTTACTTTGGCAATGACTCCATTAAGAACAAACAAACAAACAAACTTATTTATTTATTTATTTGGGGAAGGGGAGAAGGAGAGGGAGAGAATCCCTAAGCAGACTTCCCGTTGAGCACAGAGACTGAAGCAAAGCTCGATTTCAAGAACCTTGGGATCCTGACCTGAGCCCAAACCAAGAGTCGATTGCTTAATGACTAAGTCACCCAGGCGCCCCACACTGACTCCGTTTTTAAGCTCACGTCTAAGCTTGTGTTCCCTGCAGATACAGTGAAACAACTTGCTAACACCCTGGCCCTCCGGGGGCTTCCCTCCCACTGGGTGCTGTTACAGGGGTGGATGTCTCTCTCCCCAACTCTGTGGGCCCCAGGGTCAGGCATCAGTTTGATTCCTGTGTGTGGCTTTCAAGCCACCCTGTCGGCGCAGTGTCTGGTGGCTGCGCAACCCTATTTCCTGACTGGAGTGGTGCTGCCGGATTAACCCCACTCAGGGCGCTGTAGCTCTCCCCGCACAGCCCATTGTATCATATCCAGGACGTAGAAATACCGGGGCAGAGGATGAACTAAAGTCAACATTCAGGCTTTCTTAACGTTAGCAGGAGAAAGTTTGACTTCGGGGGACCATTTCTGTGACTTTTGCATTCATCAATGAATTTCTGTTTTCAAAAATGTGTGTATCGGGAACTTTTTTGTTACAAACAAGAGTGACATTGATTCAAATGACTTCTACCAGAAAGGAAAGTCCAGACATCGATCGAGTGGTTGTAGGCAAAGCTTGGTCTGTAGGCTCCCATGCTGTCCCCAAGACCTGGCTTCTCTGTGCCTGTCCTCTGCTTTCTGCGGGGTCGTCCTGCAGCTCTCTCTGTCTCTCCCCTCATGGAGTGAAATGTGGTGGCCATTGCAGATGTCTCAGCTTCCCCCCAACCCCGGGCTGTTGGGGCAGGAGGGGTGCCCCTCTGGTAGTCCCACCAATGGTCAGAGGGCCCCTTTCTTCCCTGAAGCCACAGTACATAGCTCGCATCTCACTGGTCAGACTGGGGCGTGGACCCAACCCTGAGCCCATGTTTGTGCCATGATGGTGGGGAGTGGGGAGCAGGAGGATAGGGGCAGGGAAGAGGGAATGGGTAGCGGGAGGAAACACAAGAACTGTGTGCCGTGGCCACTGCGGGATACCCGTGAGCAGTGGGCAAGTGAGCGAGAGGGGGAAAGCCCACTGGGACCCGAATTTCAGAGCGGCTCTGCTAACTTGGGAGTGGCTTCTGCTCAGCCTCTGGAGGAGAGTCCAGGCTGGCCCACACCTTGATTTTTGGCCTTGTAGCCCACCCAGGCTTCTGGACTCTGAAACCCTGAGGTCCTAATGTGGTGTTGTTTCCAGCCAGTGAGGGTGTGATCTGGTTTGCAGCACTGGCATGCTAATGAAATCGGGTGCTGTTCTTTTCCTAAAAAGAATGTCCTGTGCCTGGTTCCCCAGTTCGTTCATCTTGAACATCTTAAAGTTCGAGAACGGAGCTTTCTCTCTCTTCCCTGCCCACATAATGTTTCATTTTATGAACTCTGCCATAGCCTATGTACTCATTCCCCCAGGGATGGATTATTTTCAGGGATTGGGGATTAGGGACAATGTCTCAAAGACTCCCCTTCACAAGTGTGTTTGTGGGCTTGTTGGAGTGTTTTCAGCTCGGCTGAATCGGAGACTGGCTAGAAGGCCGGCATCTTCACACTTTACTGAGCTTTGCCAATAGCCCTTCAAAGATGTCCCGTTGACCTTTGCCCCTATGGGGTAGGAGGTGACTTTCTTCTCCCTCTAACTGTGTATCTTTATTTCTGAATTGTAAAATGCACCCAAGAGAGTCTCCCATTGTGACCATTCCTAAACGCATAGTTCAGGGGTATTAAGTACAATCACGCTATTGTGCAATCAGGTTGTTGGTCTTGCAAAATGAAGCCTGTATTCAAGAAAAATAAATACCTCCCTTGAAATCAATTTCACCATATGTGTTAGCTAAGTAGCATTTAAATAAAAACTTCTATTCATTAAAAAAAAAAAAAGAAAGAAAGAAAAAGAAAAAAAAATGACAACCAAATAACTCCCTACTGTCCCAGCCCTAGGAAACTACCCTTGCACGTGCTGTCTCTATGACCGTGATGCCTCTCCATGCCTCCTGTGAGCGGAGTCACACGGTATTTTTTGCTTTGTGTCTGGAAGAGTTCATGGGCATCGTGTGTCCTCAAGGTTCATCCGTGCTATAGCATATGCCAGGATTTCCTCGTTCTCAAGGAATAATGGAATCATGTCCCATTGTCTAGAGATACCACATTTTTAGAAATGGGATTGTGAATCTTTTAAATGTCCCCAAGATGGCACCTGTATGGTGTGGCTGCCATTGGTTTGGAGGGAACTTCTGCCCTCGGGTTGGTGAAGTTCTTTTCTGCTTTTGTGGCCCAGCCTCCAGTTGCTCATGCGTAAGGAGGGAAGAGTCCTGAGAGGCCTTTCAGAGGTGTCTGGGTCTCATTTGTGGAAGCAGGGGTGTCCCAGGGGTGCCAGGATGGCTATGTCTGGAACCTGTGTGAAGTAGCGTGGAAGAATGTGGAGCCTGAGGTTGGAATCTTGAGGAAGGAGGCGGGTCTGGGGAAGTAGCCGATGAAGCAGCTGGAGGAGGAGAGAAGGCCCAGGGGGCCTTGCTGATTGAATGGCCTCAGGACAGGGCAAGGGTGGTGGCAGCTTCAGCAGAGGGAAGAGAAGCTGATTCTTACTGGAAGGGTGCCAGCTGCCATTTCTATGGAACAGGTGGCTTTCTTGAAAAGCTCAGGTCAAGGCACTGTAGCAGGGCAGTGGGTGAGGCAAGGGTCAGGTATCAGGGTACCCAGTGGCAAATGCCAATGTCTAAGTGAGGCCACAAGGAAAGTGGGACTCATTGGGGGTGATTCTGGGATGCAACTGGTGGGAGAGGTGGAGTGGGGGCAGGACAGGGCTCAAAGTGGGTGTAAGAAGCCCTAATTTTTTTTTAAAGATTTTATTTATTTATTTGACAGACAGAGATCACAAGTAGGCAGAGAGGCAGGCAGAGAGAGAGGAGGAAGCAGGCTCCCTGCTGAGCAGAGAGCCCGATGCGGGGCTCTATCCCAGGACCCTGGGATCATGACCTGAGCTGAAGGCAGAGGCTTTAACCCACTGAGCCACCCAGGCGCCCCAAGAAGCCCTAATTTTAAAGGTCTCTGGATCCAAGGTCTCATCAACCCTAGAAGCCAGAGACGGAAGTGGCCTGTGGCTTTGGGGCTTCTCACAAGGACCCATGTAGGGATGAGTCTGGGATGGGAGATTATGACAAGTTTGTGAAGTTATGAGCAGAAGGTGGACACAAGGGAGAAAAGGTGATGTAAAAGCATTAGCCTCTGAGAGCATAAGCCTGGCTGGAGCTAGGCTCCTCTTGTGGCCTGGGAAGTTGAGAAACTGGTCTAGGGTGGTTTTGATGAAGTTTGTTATCTCTGTGAGAAACTCCTGATCTCCTCAGAGTCACACTCTGAGGTGTCACTCAGATGGTGTTGGCCTGTGGTCAGGAGTATAACCTCAGCTTTGATCAGGAAAACTAATGAGAGGTTGGTGAGTCAGCCCTCCCCACCTGATCTGTCTGGTTGGCCAGAGTGCTGCATCCAGTAGCTTCTGTCCAAAACACAAAGGAGGTGTGCCTATCCTTTTTCAACCACCAGTCAGGCTTCCCGGGTCAGCAGGCTGCCCAGGCATTGGGATGGTCCCTTAGAGTCCACTGATTCATGAAGTGTGTCTATAACATGTAGTTTATTTCCATCTGTTTACTTTTTAAAAAGATTTTATTTATTTGACAGAGAGTGAGAGAGGGAACACAAGCAGCGGGGGGGAGAGGAAGAAGCAGTCTCCCCACTGAGCAGGGAGCCCGATCCAGGGCTCAATCCCAGGACCCCGGGATCATGACCTGAGCTAAAGGCGGACACTTAATGACTGAGCCACCCAGGTGCCCCTGTAACATGCAGTTTAGAAGGTATCCAGGGAAGTGCATCCAAATGTGAGAGGAAACTGTGCCATATGGGACTCTTCCCAGGCATTCATCCATCTATGCATTCAAACCATGTGTCATTCAGATCTCCTTCCTTCACTTCTTCATTCCAGATCAACTTCATCCATCCATCCATCCATCCAACTGCTATCAATCTATCCATCCATTTCTCTAACTATCCATCCATCATCTGTCCATCCATCCACCTCCATCCATCCACCATCCATCCACCATCTACCATCCATCCATCCATCTACCCGTCCATTCATTTATCCAAAAAGATGAAAGGAGGTGATGGACATGTTCACTGTCTTGACTGCTATGATAGTTTCATAGGTGTAGACATGTCAAAACAGACAAGATTGTATACTATAAATGCATGCAGGTGAGTGTACTTTAACTATACCTCAGTAAAACTGTAAAAAAAGGAAGGTAATTAGTGTGTATCAGAAGGTCAAAAACGGATACCAATCAAAATATCCATCAGCAGGAGAATGGGTAAGTTCTGGAATATTTCCACAATGGCATAGTACCCAGCAACAGAAAGGAGCCAAAGCCTCCTGCCCACAACAACGTGCATGAATCTCACATGTGAATGCTAATCACAATAAACCAGACACGACAGAATGATTTATGTACCATTCCATTTACATACACTTCACTACTAGAGGAAATGGGACTATGCTGTTTAAGAACACGTGCTCAGATGATTACTAGAGAGACCAGCAAGGACATGAGTATCATTAAGGTCGGGGTAGTGTACTTTAGGGGAGGAGAGGCGGAGGTAAGAGGGGGCTTCTGGGGTCCTGGCAGGGTTCTTGGTCTGGGTGGTGGTTCCACGGATGGTTCCTTCATAGGGACCGGTTGAGCTGTCCATTTTGTTTTGTGCACATCCCTGAATATGTTTTACATTTCATGATTAGGAATGGAGCAATCCATATATACTATGCTTGTATAGAAAGATAAAAAAGAAATTTTTAACAATAGTTTTCCCTGAGGAGAGAAATTATGGAATAGTAGGGAATTGGGGGGGCACAAAGGGACAATTATATTTGTTTTCCTTACGCTTTTTTGTAAGTAAAACAAATTGAAGAACGTCCTCCTGCTATTCATAAATAGAAGTCAAAATCTAAATCATAAATAGGAGGTGAAGTAGGGATCCAAGCAGAGTAGAAGAAAGAACAAGAAGGATGGCTTGTGGATAGTTATGAGTATGGGTGTGTGGAATGGGACATAGGAAGAGGAGGCAGAGGGACTTCAGAGAGATGCAAATCAAAGAGAGACTTGATCCACTATTGCTGGCTTTGAATATGGAGGGGGTCATGAGCCAGGAAATGCCAGCAGCCTCTCAAAGCTGAGAATGACCCTCAGCTGGCAGCCAGTAAGCCAAGGAGCCAGTCCTACAAGCACGTGACACTGAATTCTGCCAACAACCTGAGTGACCTTGGAAGTAGAGTCTTCCCAGATAAGAGCTTGAGCAGCCACCACCTTTGTTTGGCTTCATGAGACCCAGAGCAGAGGAGCAGGTGGAGTCCAGCCAGACTTTGGACCTACAGAGCTGTCACGCACTGAATGGGTGTTGGGTCAGGCCACTGTTTATGGTCATTGCTAGAGCAACAAGAGAAAATTACTGTAGCCATGGGCTGACGTGGGCAATAGAAGTGGTTTCTCACCCTACTGCTTAGGGGGGGGGTCCTCGGAGATAATGCGCCATGGGTCAGGGGCTTCTGGGAATAAAACTGAGAGAAATTCACAAGGGACACTGAGAGGCTGCATTATCGACCCAACTTCTGTTGGATATGGGGAGTGGTGGGAAAGATGGACATTTGTCCTCCCAGAATAGTCTGAGTCACCTTGAACACTCATCTACTCTTCTGAGGTACAGCCACATCTTGCTGACCACAGCCCTGGCAGTTGCAGCCATCGGGTTAACAGAAAGAACGAATTGTGCAGGCACAGGGATGCGTGTGCACACGTGTGTGTGTTCACTGGACTCCAAATGTACCCCAAAGATACAGTGCAAGGACAGAGAATGGTCTTTGGTTGAGTGAATTAGATGCCCTCCACCTCCCCACTTCCGGCTTTTACAGGAGGAAGACAGGGCTCATGAAGACTGTCTCAGTCAGCGTTCACTGCAGAAAACAGGAAACCTCAGGGAATTCAAGAGCAAGGGACTTAAAAGAAGGAACTAAGTACTCAAAAATTCCAAGTAGGACTGAAGGAGCTTGTTCTGATTGGTTCTCAAGGAATAGTCCTAGAGCAATTAGAACTTGCCCACATGGTTGTCTCTGAAGCTCCGAGTTCAAGGACACACATGCAAAGCTCCCGTGTGGGGTTTGGAAAACCCAGCTTAAGAAGTCTTTTGACCCTGGAAACCCTCCTGCCCCCAGACCTCACATTTCCAGGCCCTTGCTATCTAGCCAAAACAGGGAGAAGGGCTAGAGAGATCACCTTGGGGTCAGCCTCCCAACCCCACAGCCTGATTTCCTTCAGACCCAAGTTGCAATGAATTCTGGGAAGTGTGAGTGCAACTTTTCAACCTCTCCAGCTAGGAGGAGGAAACATGAAGGGTGAGTGAAGTCTAACCACATTAGTCACATGAAGGTCTTTGTGTTTTGCTTTCTTCTCTCTCATATTTTAGGTGATAAGCTGCAGTTGAAAGTTCTTGTTTTTTGTTTTTGTTTTTTTGGTAAAAGTGCTTATTTAAGTTTGTGTCTTTGAGTTCACAGCGAATCTCATATTTACGTAAAGCTGGCATGGAGTAGGTTTTTGGGTGACACAAACATCAGTATGGCCAAATGTTAACTGATTTCACTGATATGTTAATATCAAATTAACACCGGTAATATGCAGTGTTCCCAACCAGGTCTAAACACTTTTCCTGGAATTATTTTGTTTGTAAAAGAAAACGCTATTTTACTTTATATTATTTTATTAGAAAACACTATTTTAATAAACAGTATTGTAGCCACAAAGGATACATTACGAAAAAGTATAAAATTTAGGGGAGGGATGGAACCTTCAGTTCAGTTTGTTTTTTTATATATCCCAAGTCATCATTCTTTCCCAATTTTGAAATAGATTCTTATTGTAGTTGTAAGTTTTGATCAGTGTTAAGGTTAAAACTAATTTGTGAAACCATTCACAAATTATTATTGATACGGACTTTTCAGTTTCCTCAAGATCATGCACTGTAGGTGGAACAAAGCAGCATTTAAAGTTAACCAATGGACCCGCAAGTATTCTGATGTGTCTTAACACTGTTGCAATGAGGAAATTGTTGAGGAAGTAACAACCAGGGGTTGGTCTTCCCAAAACACACTGGGGGTGGACTTTAACTAAAAGTAAAAGGATGATCGCTGGAAGTGGTATAGATGGTGATGAGGTAGCCAGAGAGCCCGCAGTCCATTTGGACGGGAGTGTTTCCTGGAGCTCACATTATAATTGGATTGGATGCAAAGGGAAAACACAGGATAGTTTCATTCATAGAGGAAGTTACCCCAACAGTCTGTATGAAGGTCCTAACTTCTGGCCAGAGTTTACAAAAGCCAGAAAGAGAATCATCACCCCGGAAACTGGTGGCAGGAATCCTGAATGCTCACACAGAAAGGAGGATGGGAAGAAGCAACGTTCTGTGCCTCAGGCTTTGATCAGGAGCCGCATCTCTCAAAGCATCAGCAAGGACTGAAATCCAAATTAAGATTACTGCAGAGAGAATAAGTTTGACACCTAAGCGGGAACTTGGTGATTTTTGAGCAATAGGGGGTAATAATGTGCACCAGTCGCTGGGACAGCCGGATGATGCAAACAGCGGAGGGCAAGGAGATAACTGGAGTCAATAGGCAGGTGTGGTGCTTAGTAAGCTGCTGCCCGGAAATCCCAGATCCCGGAAACAGGGCACAGTGAGTGTCACCTAAGGGCAAAGTGGATGAATGCTCGAGACATGTTGACATGTCCCATAAAGCTGTGATAGGCATTTCTATTCTCATTCTGGGTGTGAGGATATTGGATTTTCCCAGGTAGAGTCAAGCACAGCAGACAGTTAACAAGGAGGATCTGGTTGGGTTCACGGGGCTGAACAGCACAGTTCTGGGCAGAAACAGCAGAGTCTATTCAGAGAAGTTTGGGGTGGCCGGCTGAGACACCTCATGCTTGAAGCCAGTGTCCCCCTCTTTTCCATCCTCTGCTTTCTCTGCTGCATCTTTCTGGTAACCATCTTCCGCTTTTATGTCCTCTTTACTGCCTTTAATGATCTCACTTCTGTTTCTCTGCCTTGGTTTTGTTAGAGGCACCTGTCCCTTGAGTAAGCTCAGATGCAGGGTCCCCTCGTGGGAGGAGCAGGAGTCTCAGCCAGCAGCTCCTCCTTCCTTGGAAGGCAGCTCTGCCCCGTGGCCTCCCCTGGGAGAGGCTGGGGGTTGGTCCAGGGGTCACTCCCTGCCCCCACACTGCTTGAGCTTGGCGCCTGTGCTTGAGAGTTCTTCCTATAACATTTCCGAGTGATACGAAAGAGGACTTGGAAAAACAGAAGGTCATGCTGTGCTCATGGTTGGAAAAGTGACTGTAAAGACATAAACTTTCCTATTAATTCTTTGTTCTGATGAAATTTAAAATGAAAATTACAATATATGGTATTTGTTTCCTGAAATAATTTCAGAGGTATAAGTATTATCTTAAGCCATTAGGCTATATTTAGTATATAAGGTATGCTTTATATATACTTTTGATATATAAGTTATTACACTATATAGAATATCTGAAGTGTAATGTTTTATTTATTTATTTATTTATTTTTCTTGAGTATAGTTGACACAGAATGTTACACTAGTTTCAGGTGTACAAAATTTGATTGGATAAGTCTGTATTTTATGCCAGGCTGCCTATAAGTACAGCTGCCATCTGTTACCAACACTAGTGTGACACCACTGACTATGTTCCCTATGCTGTTCCTTTTATTCCTGTCACTTTTTCATCCTGTAACTGGAAGCCTGTACCTCCCACTCCCTTTTTCCATTGTGCCCATCTCCCCACAACTTTCTAAATGGAAAAAAGGACCTCATGAAGAGAGACACATGTTTGACTTATGTTTAGAAAATTTTTAATTTTCTAAAAATTTTTTCTAAACATAAGAAAAAAATTTCTAAACATAAGAAAAACCATAGTTTGAAGGTCAACCAAGAAGTGACAAAATATTTGAAGCAAATATATCATGCCATTAATATATTTATTCCATAAGGAATTTCTACATACTGAAAAAAAAAATAGTAGAGCCTGGTATTGGGTAAAGGACACAAAAAGACAATTCCCCCAAAATAAATTTAATAGTAAACAAACATATGGGAAGATATTAAACTTAATTTGCAGCTGTAAGTGAAAATTAAAGATACTTTCTATTTTCTCTCATTACATTTGCAAGATAAAGGCTGATAATATTTAATGCTGGTGAGAGCCCAGGGAACTGGTATTGGTGGGGGTGTGAACTGATATAATCCATTTGGGAAGTATTTGATTATGTTCATTAGGAGCCATGATTATTCAGAACTGGAGGATTTGTCAGATAATCCTACTGGGTATGGCTTCCATAGAGGGAAATGCACAAGTCCTACCTGTAAAGCTAGAGGAGATTAGCTAGGTGCCCACACCTGCAGGCAATTTCCAACCCACAACATATAAACATTGTCATCACCAGGGAGTGGGCCCCTGTTCCCCAGGATGCCCGCCCCCTCCTCTCGCCTCCTTCATTTGTTCTGCTTGTCGGTGCCATAGATGAATTTGCCTGTTCTAGAACTTTATACAAACGGGGTCATACAGAATGTAGTCATTATGCTAGTGTTTCAGATAAAATTGTTTTTTGCACATATTGTATGGCTATACCTTAATTTGTTCATCCATTTGCCTGCTGATGTGCATTTGGTTCACTTACAGTTTTTAGCTTCATGGAAGTTTCTGTGAACAAACTCCTTTTTTGAAATTTTTTATTGTGGTAAAATATATATAACAAAATTAGCCATTTTAACCATTTTTCAAGTTTTAAAAAAAGATTTTATTTATTCATTTGTCATAGAGAGAGAGGGAGAGCATAAGCAGGAGGAATGGCAGGCAGAGGGAGAAGCAGGCTCCCCACTAAGCAACGAGCCGCATGCGGGACTCAATCCCAGGACCCTAGGATCACAACCCGAACTGAAGGCAGATGCTTAACCGACTGAGTCACCCAGACGTACCCCATTTTAAACCATTTTAAATGTACAATTCATTGGTGTTGATCACACTTAAAATATTGTACAACCATTACCACTATATATTCCCCAAAATTTTCATCACCCCAAATAGAAACTGTGTAATCATTAAGCAATAATTCCCTCATATCCCCTCCCCCCAACCCCTGGTAACCCTAATCTTTCTATCCCTATGAATTTGTCTATTCTAGATAGTCATGTAAGTGGCATCACATGATATTTAACTTTTCGTGTCTGGCTTATTTCACTTAAAATGAGGCTTTCTAGTTTCATCCATGTTATAGCATGTGTCCAAACTTTGCTTCTTTTATGGCTGCATAATCCATTGTACGTATACACTGCATTTCCTTACTCCATTCTTCTGTCGATAGACACATGGGTTGTTTCCAATTATGTCTGTTGTTAATAATGCTGTTAGGAACATTGATACGCAAACATCTCTTTGAATCCCTGCTTTCCATTCTTTTGAGTATATATCCAGCAGTATAATTGCTGGGTCACATATGTGTGATCATTCTTGTGTAATCTTTGTATGTACAGTAAATGTGTTCATTTAGTGTGGGTAAAAATGCAGATGGCGACATTGCTGGGTCACAGGGCAGGTGAGGCTTAACTTCACGAAAAGCCGTCATTCCAAGTTTCAGGGTGATTGACCCTTTTCTACTCCTGCCAACAATGTCAGAAGTAGCAGTTGCTGCACATCCTCCCCAAATCTTTGGTGTTTGCTTTCATACAACCCCCCAACCATGTTGTGCTAAAGCAATTCAATGGAAAAAGGAAAATCTTCAACAAATTGATCTGAAACTGGGGAAACTCAACCAAGCTCACTTGAGATGAATCATAGGCCAGATGTCAAAATTTAAAACCATAAAACCTGGCAGAAAACAAGAGGATACCTTCAGGGCCTTGGAGAAAGCCAAGATTCCTTGAAGAAGATACACAAAGCAGTAAGCCTCACCAGGAAATCCTGGAGGGCCTGGGCTTGACTTGCATCTGTGAGACCCTGCAAGCAGGAAGAAGGTAGGAGCTGCCCAGGTGCTCTTCAGTGGGACCCCAAACACCTGCGTGGAGGCTCGTGACATGAACCTTGTGCTATTCCCCTCAACTCCCCAGGCAAGAACTTACTGGAATATCTGGCCTTACCACAGAACCACAACAAACATGAGTCACCCTCCAGAGGCTCTTCCGCTTCATTAATGTGGTCTTTGCACATTAGACCAAAGTCTTTCCATGGGGTTAGAGCATAGAGAGCGGGGGAAGCTGGGGGAGTCAATGCTGGGGTGGGCTGGGAGAGGGGTGGCAGCTCCTTTCTGGACACCTAGGTAGAGGGGCATCGTGGGATGGGGGATGGGGGAAAATCCAAACTTTGGCGAGAGCCAAGCCCGGATTCAGCGGAGGCAACCCTGCCCTGGAACGGTCCACGTCTAGTGGCACACACCGCAACACCTCAACGTGACTTGTCACAGACAAGCTCCTTCTCTTACTTTTCCTTCTTCGCAACCAGTCCTTCAGCTTCCCAGGCTCAAAATATGGTAAAGCTTTGGCCTCCTCTCTCCTCAGTTTTCTGTGTCCAATTAGATACCAAGTCCTATCAGTCTTCCTTCCAAAGGCCTTTCAGCAAGAAGTCCTCCTGTACCCCATACTGCTTTAACCTACCTGATTCCCATTCTTGTCCTTCCTGGCAGAAGCCCAATTTTGTCCAAAGTGACAACAAAATTCCAGCAGACAGCTTTCTTCCTTATAGCCCTTGGCAGCTGGGGGGTGTGACTGAGATCTATACATGAGATGGAAGCAGAAGGTTTCTGGGAAAGATTTGCTCTCCTTAAATAGCAGTCACCTCTTCCTGCTTCACTCTTCCCATTTTTCTACCTGGGATGAGGCCCTGAGCTCTGGATGAGCTACAGTAGCCATTTTTTTTTTTAAAGATTTTATTTATTTATTTGACAGACAGAGATCACAAGTAGGCAGAGAAGCAGGCAGAGAGAGAGGAGGAAACAGGCTCCCTGCTGAGCAGAGAGCCCAATGCAGGGCTCTATCCCAGGATCCTGGGATCATGACTTGAGCTGAAGGCAGAGGCTTTAACCGACTCAGCCACCCAGGCACCCCTACAGCAGCCATCTTGAGGTCATGAGGCACTCTATCTGAAGACGACATTTCTCTTACTCACATTGCAGGAGACATCACAGGGCTTTCCCAGCTTCTGCTGTGCCTGTGAAAAGGTGGACACATGAACCCCAGAATCAAGTTATAGCTCATCCCTAAAGTAGAACATTAAGCCACCAGTGGAAATGATGAAGGAAATCTGCATAGATGGACCTGGAAGGAGGTTCATATTTTGTTGAGTTAAAAAAGGTGTTTAAAGATAGTTTTTTATGGTATATAATTACACATAAACATATACTTACTTTGAAATATATTCATTTAAAAGTGTAAGTGGATGGTCCTGTATATCTTCAACAGGCTTACTGTATTTGCGCGATTAACTTGTAGGCAGTTGCATTTGAACTTTCTTATCTGATTAAAACATATCTTTTTAATTTTTTAAGACTTTATTTATTTGAGAGAGGTGGAAAGAGAGCACAAGTAGGCAGAGCAGCAGGCAGAGGGAGAGTGAGAAGCAGGCTCCCTGCTAAGCAGGGAGCGCGATGTGAGGCTCGATCCCATGACCCTGAGATCATGACCTGAGCTGAAGGCAGATGCTTAACCGACTGAGCCACCCAGGCGCCCCTAAAATATTTTTTAATAAAAAATAGAAATAGGAGATGAAAATACTTAAAATGCTGAAATTCCGTGCTCCTCAGTCTGGCATTGGTGGCATCCACAATGGACAGGAATAAAGATGGGTGTGTGTGTGTGTGTGTGTGTGTGTGTGTGTGCGCGCGTGCACATGTGCAATGTGTATGAGTGTGTGGTCTGACACTTGGTGTGTGAGTACTTTGCAGAGTGTGTGAGTGTGAGTCATTGTGAGTGTGATGTGAGTGAGCGTATGTGTAGTGAGTGTGTGGGTGTGTCTGCCCTCCTTGGGCTGGGGAGAAGAGCCAGAAAAGACTTGGGGGCCCCCATGTTTCTTGGCTCAATCTGGCCCACCCTGGGGTGTAGTGAACCTGCTTAGCCCACTCTCTGCACCGCCCACCTTGAAGCAGGAAAGGAAGTGAGAATAAGAAGTATCTCAGTCTGACCATCTGGGGAGGGGCCTGGCTGTCCGTCCTTCTGTTTTGAGTCTCCAGGACAGCTGCCCCTCACGCTGTAGTGGCTGCTAGGCCGGCAGTGCTCCTGAAGACACATCCTGAGATGGGTACCAGGTCAGCTAGTGTCCTTCGATCCCATAATAGCTCCTGGACCAGAAGGTTTTGTGGCCAATGATGTTAGGAGAGACTGAGAAGCTGGGGACCCACCAGCAATGCTGGCATGTCAAGGCTACGGAGGAGTCCCGTGGGGACAACACCTGTGGCACCTTCCCAGCAGGGCATTTTCCCCCTGAGGACAGGAACCCCCTCCCAGTACCCTCCCACAGGAGCAGCGCTCACAGAAACCACCCAGGACATTAGCCCACCTCGGCCAGCACAGTGCAGGCTGAAAAGCTTCCTCATGTACAAAGACAGGCCACATGGGAGCCCTATGCTCAGGTGACATTATGCCCATTTCACAGATAAGGGAACTGAGACTCCAAGAGACGGGGAATGTTGCTTAGGTTCCCCCAGCTTTGTCCGGGGCCTGCTGGCCTAGAGCTCCACCCGCTTTCCTTCTCCGCAGAGGGGAGCAGGCTCTGAATGAGCTCAGGGAAGATACAAGAATTTAGAGAATTTAGGCTGACCCATGCTCCTCAGCCCATGAAGGGATTCCCAGGCAGTGGGAGGGAGTGGGGTCGTGAAAGCGAATGCTGAGGGGGGCTGGAGGGCTGGGAGGTGCTGAGGGGACCCTGCCAGCTGGTCCCGGCTGGGCGGCTCTGCCGTCTCAGCAGCTGGGGTGAAAGACCTCAAAACCTCAAAGGGGGTGGGAAGGGAGTTCCAGCCCTGGCAGTGCCACCAGCAGTCCGTGTGGCTGAGGTCAGGGCCCCTGCTCTCTGCACCCAGTCTCTTCCTCAGAGCCGTGAAGGAGGAGGGTGAAGGGTGCTGGACAAAAGATGGGACACCCTGGGTCATGTGAGTGTCAGGTGAACAGGGCACACAGAACGAGTAAATTCCATGCCATGTTTGGAATCATATATGTGAAATAATTATTTGTGGTTTATCTGGTCCTAGATGCTGACTGGGCAGCCTATGTCTATTGCAGGGGAAGGCCAGTGACGTTCATGCGCAGACGAGGACTCAGAGCCCCGGGGAGCTGGGACTAGATCCCTGGCCGGGGCTCACTTTCTTCCTACAGGTTGTCTCTCCCTGTGGACCATGTCACTGATAGGTTGGGCTCTGAGGGAAAAGCCTGCCTCCATGGTGATGGCCAGAAGGCTGGTGAGGAGTTGGGGACCAGGGATTCTGCAGTCCTCATGCTTGGGGTTCACCACCCCAAGGAAGTTGGGCTGGGAGGAGCCGTCAGCATCTACACAGAGGGACCTGTCTCTTAATCCAGCAGAATCTGGTAGCTCTCGGTGGGCTGCTGTGGTGGGGGAGAGCAGGAATATGGGAGGCGGCTGGTGGAGGGAGCCCCCAAAAGGAGGGGGAAGAGAGGGGGAGGAGTGGGATGCTCCATGGCCAAGGGCCCCATTTGATCCCTCAGGTGCAGGGATTTCTCTTCCATTAGCTCATCCCAGGCAGGGTTGGGGCATCATGGCAGCTGCTGCCCTCCAGCCAACCCCCAACTCAGCTCAGAAAGTTCTAGCAGTGTGTGTGGAGGGAGGTGGAAGATAGTGTGTAACCTCAGAAGAACCCATCCTCCCCCTCTTCTGCAGAAGTTGGTATCTGTGTTTGCGGTAAACCAAGTGACCTGGAGAGGTGGCTTACATGAGAAGCAGGACCCGTCAAGGTCACGTTGTGAGGTGGCCAGTCTGCATAAAGGGGGTGTGGAGGCTGTGTCAGCAACTGCCCCACCATGACCTTCTGGGCCCTCCTGCTCCTCGCGTCGGTGCTCCTGGCCACCCCAGGTAAGGACATTCCCCATTCCACTTGCAGCGCCTCCTTAGCTGAGGGTAGGGACAGTTCTGGAGTGGCTAGGCCAGGCCACCTGATTTGAATTCTTTGGGGAAGGCAAGAGAAGAAGAAAGACCTCGGAGAGGAGATGAGGGAAGTTTCCTTTAGGTCAGATCTCTGTGTGTGTGTTTTTGTGTGTGTACTTTTAAAAAAATTTTTTTAATAAACATATAATGTATTATTAGCCCCAGGGGTACAGGTCTGTGAATCGCCAGTGTGCATGCACTTTTAAGAGGGAGAGAGAGAACAGAGACAAAAACAGAGACAGACAGAGACAGAGACAGAGACAGAAGAGGGGTTCATGGATGATGGTAGGGAAGGTATAGTCTTTTCCTCCTGTTTTCCAGAAAGAACTAGAGAGCATGGCTTTGGCACAGAGACTGGGTCAGAGCAGCCCCAGGGCAGAATTTGAGGACAGCATTCTTGGACTCCTCATAAAGCCCCACCCCTGTCCTGTGCTTCTGCCACCTCCTGCGCTCCCTGGCAGCCAGGAGATCTGACTTTCCCTCCCCTTCCACCTATGGAGAGATGCTGATGTTGTTTCTTCTGCAGGTCTGACCTTTTCTGGTCTGACCCGTGAGGACAATGACCTGTCCATGGCTGACATGTATGAGGAGGAGCAGTTCTTTGAGATCCTGGCCAAGGAGGACCCCCAGGTTGGCAGCTGGCTCCCTGCTCAGCTCCCAGAGCACCCACCCCCCCCCCCCCCCCCCCCCCCGTCACCTCTTTGCCATTGTCTCCTCCCTGGGAGTGCCAGGCGGGGCAGCACCTCTCTGCAGGGGGTGGGGGGGGGACTGTGGGCTGAAGATGCTGATTTTGTGCACACCCCTGCCTGGGTGGGGGGGCCATGATGGTGTCCTCCAGGGTCTGACCAGACACTAGAAGAGGGGGAGGTGCTGAGCTGGCTAAGGTGCTATGGGGGGGCGGGCAGGGTCTGGGGTGTCAGTCCCAGGAAGACTAGCGGGAACAAGGGCAGGGCCTACCAGCCCGCTTCAGGCCCTAAAGGACAGAAAGAACATAGACGATCCTGCTGGCTTAGGAGGCACCCCAGAGCCTCATCCTGGGGCCCTGACAAGGGTGTCTGAGAGATCACCTCAAGGGGTATCGTTTTCTGACAGGGTGACCAGATAATCACCCCCTGTAAGACTTGTATGGCTATAATCAAGTGGCTGAGAAAAGTCCTGAGACACAATCACACACAGGTGAGGTCTTGCGATTTGGGGAGCCATCTGCAGGGGGGTCAAGGGCATGAGTGGGGATTCAAGGGGTGGGGGCAGCGCTGAGGGAGGGCCAGAGCTTGTCAGCGGGGAATCTGTGGGCTCCCCTCCTGTGTCTGGGAACTGACTTCAGAGAATCCCCTGAAATGGCACAGCTCTGGGCGCATAAGTGTAGGAAGCAGAGTGCGCGTGGTTTCCATTCCCCTGTTAAAGGAAACTTGTCCCCAGAGAAAGCAGGAACTTTCCCCCGTAGCCCCCACTGCATGTGTCCATGGAGGAGCTTTCTGAGGCTGGTTCCAGGGGGGCCTGGATCAGGACAGATCAACCCCAGCTCTGCCATTCCCTGGCTGCCTGGCTAGGCCCAGCCCTCAGGCTTTCTGAGCCTCGGTTTCCTACCTGAAGAATGAGATGGACAATAATCCCCATCTTGCAAGTGGCCTAAGCCTTTTAAAGGAGCTGGTGGGGTGGGACATGCTTGGCTCCCTGTCAGGTGCTCAGTCAGGGCTGATCGTACCAAGAAGTCTTGTTTCACCCTCCCGCCCTCCCTTTGCTCCCTGATTCGGCTCAGCCTCTTGGTGCTGCCTGGCCCTCCCTTAGCCCTGGGTTTTCAGCTTTATCCTTCCCCTCTGGTAGCAGAACATATGTCAATGGTAGTTGATGGTAGCAGAACATACTTCAATATCGAACGTGCCAAGGCTCCACGCTCTCTCTTCTCCTAACCTTCCTGCCTCAGCCCTGAGCATGAGCCCCAGGCCTGGGACCCAGGCAGCTTGGCAGCAGAACCTTCCATGTGGGTCTAGCAGCCGAGGGCGCCATTCCCCACACAGAGGGCCAAGGGCTGGGGTGATGATGTGCAGGGCACTGAGACACGACAGGGCCAACTGTCCTCTCAACAGCCGGTGCGGGCCAGGCTTGGGCTGGAGCCTGGGCACGAGGGTCAATCGCTCCAGCCCCTGCTTCCATGGCCACCTGGCACCGTCCCACTCCCGGCATGCCACGGTCAGCGGGGCCCAGGGCCTCAAGCTGCTGGGGGCCCGCAAGGGGCTGACCCGGGCAGAGCTCCCCTGACTCCTCTGTCTTTCTGTGGTGCTGTTACTGCAGGAAGCCATCAGATGGGCTGTGTCCGCGGTATGCCGGAAGATATACATACCCAGGCGTGTATGTGACAAAACAGTCACTAAATACCTTAGTGCCATCACCCAGGGTCTCGAGAATGATAATTCCCCCGAGAAAATCTGTGTGAAAATCAGGATGTGCAGACCAGAAATAGGTGAGTGTGGAGGGGACAGCAGGGACTCCTGGCTGGAGGGCCCGGGTCACGACCCCGCGAGTGCTGCTTTTCTCACAGGCAATCCTGGGGTGATAGCAGGTCTCCGTCCATGGTCAACCAGGCACCTGAGCAAGTGGCTTCACCTCAGTGAGCCTGAGTGTCCTTACCTGTGAAGGGGATAATAATCTCTATTTCTTTTCTTTTCTTCTTCTTTTTCTTCTTTTTTTTTGAATTGTTTTTCCTTTTTTAAATTTAAATTCAATTAATTCACATATAATGTATTATTTGTTTCAGGGTACAGGTCTGTGATTTATTAGTCTTATTGTAATACCCAGTGTTCATAACAACCCCTATTTCCAATTTCAAATAAGGATTGAACGAGATGATTATGCATAAGGAGGTTGATGCCAGGGAAGTGGTCTCAGATCGGGATACTGCTAGACATCAGAGCCCTGGTTGATCTCCCCTCCCCCACCCAGCACCGGTCTCGGGGGATGGGAACCAGGCACCAACTTTGCCCAGCACCCTGGGGGGCCTAAGCGCTGGGCTCAGGAACCCTGCTGGCACGGATGGCCCTGCAGTCCCTTCCTCCAGGGCTGCTCAGGCTGTGTCCATGCATCACACCAGGGGGACGTGGGGCAGGGAAGGGCCCCTGAGTGGCTCTGGCAGCTCGTTTAGCCTTGACTGAGGCTTTGGACTTGCAGATCTGGGGTCACCCTGTACAGTGAGCTCCCCACCATTCCCCTTCATGGAGCTTGTGGTTTTTATTTCCAAAACCCCACAGCCTGCTCAGGCTCCTAACTGGGTTTCAGGACGTAACTCTGGGCGTGTTCAGAAGGGGCAGGCGGCTCTGGGTCCCCATTTCCCCCGGAGACCCCACACACCTGCGCACAGCGGGCTTCTCTCACCACTTCAGGTCTTGGAGCCTCTGGGGCCTTACCTGACTTTCGGGAGAAGCACAGAATCTTCAACAACCATCACCAGCTCCTGCCTTCCTAAATCCTGGACAGACCTTCCAGTTTCCCTCACTGAACTCTTTGTAGCGCCCTCCCCTGGCAGAAAATAAAATGTCATGCAAACTTGTAGCCACAGCTTCCGTTCCTTTGGTGGGTATGAGGGGAGGGCCTGGGAGGCATGTCTGGGGGACCCAGACACTCATTCAGTCCATGTTTACTCTATGTGTCCCGCTCCGTTCTAGAGGCTAGGGATTTTGCGGTGAACCAGACAGGGTTAGCGACCTTGAAATATGTATGAAGCCTCACTAGAGACACACACTCCTCTAACAGCTGGGGTACCCCGTGAATATACCCCCAGAAGCTCTCAGACTAGCAGGGGAGAGCAGTAGGCTTGTAGCTGAGAGGGCTTTTGGTCATCAGGAACAGAAACCTGTTCTTTGCTTTTCTTTGCAGGGAGCCCCTTTTTTTTCTGTTTGGGGGGGTATATTGTTTAGGATTCTTTTGCTTGCGAGCAACAGAAACCTTAGCTCATTCTGGCTTAAATGCATAAAGCAATTTATTGGGTGAAATCATTAAACAGTCCATGGATAGCTTCAGGCACAAAATGATCCAGAAATTTGTGGGGTCACCAGAGCTCCGGTCCTGTGAGTCGGCCATTCTCTCAGTACCTCCCACCGCTGTGTACTGAGATTGCTCTCAGACTAGCTTCCTTCTGGGCAGCAGCCATGGGCACATCAGGTCCAAACTTGACCTTATAGACCATGTCATGAAGAGGGAAGGAGAGTTCTTTGCTATCCTGTCTTTCAGAAGCTCCCTTGGAAGAGAATGGCAGGGTCTTTTTCAGACATCTCTGTTCTCACTGGCCAGAATGGGCCTAGCACCCATTTGGAACCCATCCCTCTGTTCCAAGGGCATGGGCTACACTGATTAGTCAGGACACGTTGCTGACTAATCAGGGGCTGATGTGGAGTTTACATGCCCCCCCCCCCAATCATTTGGGCGAGAATGGACATGCAAATCTTTAAGAGATTGTCATCGGAGGTGGGGCAAAGGGTTGCTGGGGGTCACAAGGAGCAATGGCGCATTCAATTATAAAAGCAGGTCGAGACTTCACCGGTGGTGAAATCTTGGGCCATTTTAATACAAAACAGAATATGGCAAAAGCAGATTATAACCCATTAGGTAAATTAGAATTCATGAATTTATATAAATAATAAGTTAATACATAATGGAAAAAGGAAAATATTCCCTTACTGCAGAATGCCAAATAATCATGTAGACTTATTGCCAAGTATATTCCTAAGACCTACTTACTAATTTAATATTAATTAACAAATTGCATTATTAGTTGACAGTGGAGAAAACTGGCAGACAGGTGATGAATGTTTTCTGCCCCTCCTGCCCCAAAATGCGTACATCCTGAGGAAACCTCAGACAAACCCAAACTGACTTTTTACACAGGAGCTGGCCTTCACTATGCCAAGGTCAGGAAAGACAAGAGAAGGTAGAGGACCTGTTAGGGATCAAAGGAAACTAAGCAGACACTAGGCATAATTCTAACTGATGACCCTGCCATTAGGGACATGACCTGCAGTCTGTGATGACGATATTGTGCCAGTGTCAGCGTCCTGATGTGGCTGGTGGTGCCAGTTTTTGGATGACAGTGTCCTTCTTGTATGGAAACATGCATTAAAGCATTAAGGGGGTCGTGGGGCACCGAGTCTGCAATGGATTGCCAATGATTTAGAAGACATGATAATATGCCCACACAGAAACACTACGATGAAATGCACACCACATACATGTAGTAAAATGTTACAGGGTGGGGGGGGGGAATCTGATGAAGGTGAAAAGGAGTTCTTTGTTCTAGTCTTACACGTTTTTTCCTAAATTTGACAAGATTTAAAAATAAAAGTAAATGACTGGTAGTAATCTGACCTTGGCCCATGGATGGATGGTGGTGACATGTACCGAGGGGAAGACATTTGGATGGGTGGACTTGAAGAGAATAAGGAAGGGTTCTACTTTGACCCTAAGAAGTGTGTCTATCCCACAGGCAGGTAGAAATGTCAACAGGCAGGTGAATGGGGGGGCGGGGTCAGGGTCAAGTCCACATTTGAAGTCCCTGAACTGGATGTGAAGGACAGGGAGAAAGTGTAGAAGGAGAGCATTCCTGCGAGGACAGAAGGGACTAGTCAGCCTGTGGAAGCAGGGAGGGGGCGTGCGGTGAGGAGCCAGCAAGGGGACTGTGGAGGGGGAGCCTGTGGGATTCCCAGGGGGAATCCAGACATGGGGCCCAAGAGCCAAGAGAACAAAATGTTTCGGGAACTAGAGAATGGCTGACCACGTCCAGGGCTGCTGGGAAGTTAAGAAAGGACAGAGGAATGGCCACTGGCTTCGAATGCTTTTGCGCCTTGGTGACCTTAGTCAAACATTCAGTGCTAGGAGAGGACAACACCTATGTGGCGCAGGAGTGAAGGATGTGAAATCAGTAGGTGTGGACAGCTTAATGAAGGGGTTCGTGTCAAGACTTGGAGAGAAGTGGGGCGAAGCTGGAGGCCATGTGAAGTTAGAGGTGGGGGTCTGTGTTTCAGGTGTGTACATGCGGGTGGGAATGGTCCCAGCAGGGGAGAGGGGCTCATGGTGCAGGACAGAACCAAGGGACAACCTCAGGGGAGGCCTCGAGAAGGGAGAGGTTGGGTCCAGGACACAGTGGAGGGTTAGCATAAGATGGGAGCATAAGAAGGTGGCCTCAGCCTTAGGGGTAGAAGCTGGCAAAGGACAGAGGCCAAGCCAGCTCTGGTCACCTGTCAGGAGTCGGTGTGAGGGCACTGGTGTCATGACATAGACTTTGGGAGCACCTGTTCTCTTTCACAGACAGTTCTGTTTTCTGTTCTTTCTTTCCCCTTCTAATGGGTCATTCTTTCTTATTCATTTGTATCTTGCAATTTTTTTTGTTGTTGTTGAAAATATTTTTGATATTATCGTGGGAAATCTGGCTATGGGTCACCCACCCCTGACCTTGTCATTGCTATTCACTAGTTTACTTGCTTAGTGACTGCAGAATTAATCTGAGTGGCTGCCCATCACTGGCTCTCAGGGGAGGTCTCTGACGGTGCCCATCGGGGGAAGGGCCTTGAGCTTGCCCACAACTACCCTGGGCTGACAGGTGTTCAGGCAGGGCTCTCTGTCTCTTTCTCTAACACCGGCTGCTTACTCTATTGTTTTCAACATGCCTCAGGGAATGAATTCTTCATGGTGGAAGTCAATCAAATCAAAATGTCTTTGTAAGATGAGTGCCTGAGGTCAGTGTTAGAGATTCATTCTGACCCTAGGAGGCCCCTTCCCCGTTGCCTCTTCCCCCATTTTTCTCCAGCAAATTAGCCTGCCTCCGGTTTAGCCTATATTTTTTAATGAATCTATCAATCTCCTAACAAGTGTCTTTCACCATGACCTTTACTGTTTTTTAAGAGCTCCAGAAAGCTTGCAGCTTGCTACAATTTGTTGCAAATGGAGTCCATTCTTTTAGGGAGAAGTTTGGAGCTCTCTCTGGCCACTTCTCCCTCCTGGGGGAAATCTTAGAGCCCAAGGCTCTGTGCCAGTAGTGGGGACAACGGGGTAGTGGGAACAATGGTGGCTGGGTCTGAGGACCCCAGGAAGGTCCAGCAGGACCAGCCAAGAGAGTCCTTGGCTTCGGGCAGGGTGGAAATCAATCTCCAGCTGAGAGGAAGTAAGCACACGGTTTATTGAAGACAGAGCATCTTGGAGACTCAGAAAGAAAGAAACATGAGTCTTGTCTTTGCTTGTGGTCTTGGGTTTTTATTGAAGACGGTGGTCTGGAACTGGTCAAAACAAAGAGGAATGTTTAGGTGTTCTCCATAAGTCTCTTATACCCTGAACATGACGACCCCCACCCCCTCCTCCCCTCCCTCACCATCATGCCTTAGATGTTAGCTATTGTGCTGGAAAACTCTATAAAGAAATTGTAAAGTCCTTGACCTTGACAAAGAGGGCATGCGTTACTTTTACCATAAGACATGTATAGGGCTGCGGTTTTGGTCCTAGCAAGAACAGAAGCAGCAAGAGAGTCTTTCACCGGGTCCCTTTAGTTTCCCTGTCTCACAATGATGTACTTCTCTCCGAGTGACAACCCCACTCCAGTAGCTGAGTACTCTGTGGGTCCAGAGGCTACAGCCCCAGGCCTCCTTGGCTTGCCAGTCCTGGTGGGAATTCCTTGCCCATGAGCTTTCTAAGGGACAGGGGTGAGTCCGGTATTCTGGGCCCTGCCACATTCCATGCAGAGCGCCAGTCCCACCAGTAGAGTCTGAGCAGAAGACAGCCCTGTCTTAAGTGTCCTTGCCTGAGACTTGGTCTTAGCAACAGGTCAGCTGGGGATAGCCTGATGGCTGGGATCTGGGAGGAGAGAGAGCCCTGGGTTCTTGTCTGTACCAGACAGGAGGGGAGTTTCCATCTCTCCAAGCTGCGAGGAGAGGGACAAGGTGGGTCTTGGTTCAAATACCACAGACTCCATGTAGTTCTTCCTGAGTTTTAGTAGATTTTTCTGGAATAAATCTTTCTTCATTTGCTCTGTGCACTTAGATGCCAGAGAATTTAGATGGTTATTTTAAAAATAATTTCCCCCGGTTCCACTGGGTCATGGATCCACAGAGCATCTCACACTGTTGTGCAGGATGTGGAACTGCCTGGATGTTTTCTTTTGACAAGTGTAACCTCAGAGAAACCAGGGACGACAGCCCATACAGTGTCAGTCAGTTGCTCAGTGTTTAGTGGCCTGATGCTAATGAAATCACTTAAAAGCATAAAGTTGAACAAAAATCAAAATGGCTGCACTAATGCTTCAGGGAAGCTGGATTTTAAACCATGTCACCTTTTTCGTCTCTTCTGCAAACCTCCCCTACTCCCTTCTTAGCCTTTTGTTTCAGGAGCCCAGTACCACCCTGAAGACAGGACAAACCAGGCTGACGTTGCAGACGTGATTCCTGTCAAAACCAGCTGGATCCTGTATTTCCCTAGTAACCTCCCATCCCCCCTCAGACCCTTTCCTCCAGATGAGCTTGCAGAGTTGAAGGTCATGGCCTGCTGCAGCCTCCTTTGCCTGGCAAAGCCGTAGAGCTATATTGTTCTCTTTATACTAAACCGTGTCTTTGCTTTGCGCATTTCGGTTCCAGAGTATAGAGGTTGGTGTTTGCCATCCAATGGCAGGGTCAGGGTCACAGCAACGTGGGGTGACAAGTTTCCATTTCTAGGTGCTAATTCTTGGTGCTTCCCACATAGTGACCTGGAAGCCAGTTTTACAAACATGGAGGCTGAGGCAGGGAGAGATGAAAGGCCATGTGGAAGGTTCCCTGGCCCTGACGGATTATGGATTTGAGCCTAGGCAGTTGGGTCTGTAGCTCCACACAATCCTGCCTTTCTCTGGGGAATAGGGGTTTGGGTTCCATTTGTTAAAAAAGAGACAGCAGGCCCACGTCACCCAAACAAGATTTACTACCTCATTTAATTCCAGTTTCAACCTCTCCCAGGAGTGGAAACTTAAACCAGTCGATCTGGAATTGGCTGGTCAGCACTACTGGGAGGGCATTTGCCTGAGAGACCCCTGCCATCGCCCAGAGGAAAGTGGCCTTGCCTAAAATAATCTACTCTTCGCTGGTGACTTTCTTTTATTTCGTCCACCTCTCTGGAGCTCCTTTCTGTCTGCCAGATGGGCTGCTGTCCGATTCATGAATTGTTGAATAAAACCAAGAAGATCTTTTTTTTTTTTTTTTAAATAGTTGGAGAGGTAGAATTTAGTGATTTGTCAGTTGCATATAACACCCAGTGCGCATTACATCACGTGCCCTCCTTAATGCCCACCACCAGTTACCCCATCCCCCAACCACCTCCCTTCCAGCAAGCCTCAGTTTGTCTCCTAGAGTTAAAGAGTCTCTTAAGATTTGTCTCCCTCTCAATTTTCACCTTATTTTATTTTTCCTTCCCTTCCTCTATGTTCATCTGTTTCTTAAATTCCACATATAAATGAGATCGTATGGTATTTGTCTTTCTCAGACTGACTTATTTCACTGAGCATAGTACCACTCTTTTTCCATTCATGTCGTTGCAAATAGCAAGATTTTGTTCTTTTTGATTGCTGAGTAATATTCCATTGCATTTACATACCACATCTTCTTTATCCATTCATCCATCGATGGCCATCTGGGCTCTTTCCATATTTTGGGAAAGCCGGTAAGATCTTTTAGGTTTACTTGGTTGAATTTTGTTTTTTAACGCCTTATAATTTGGGGTAAATGTCCATCATAGTAAGTAAGGAGGGCACGTGTCCTTCAGGGACGGCAAGACCAGAAGGCTCTGCATAATCTGGAAGTGGTTAGGGACTGGAAAACAAAGTGGACCAAGTTGATCATTTCCTCTCTCCTCTGATGCAGTGAGCTTGACCCTGCACTGTAATTTGAGGAACAATACAATAGAGAGTAGGTAATCATTAGGCTTTTCTTGTGAGTTGACTAAACACTTGAAATTCCACCCCTCCCATCCGTTCCATAACAGGTGGCATAACTTTGTCAGGTAAACTCAGTTTTCCATGTTCTCATCAGAAGTTGCCAGCTGGCAGATGGTTAGGTTTCGCTAATTACATAAAGGACTTCTCCCCCTCACTCTTCTTCCTCCCCCTTCTCCTCCTCCTCCTTCTTTCTCTTCTCTCTTTGTTAAGAATCTTGGGAAGTTTATTCCTCTGGGGTAGAAGGGTGCCATGTGGCCTTGGATCCCACACTGGACTTCCCTAGGGAGGAGAACTGGGGAATTCTTTACGATGAGCTCATGTATCCACCGAGTTCACTGATGGTAAGCAACTGAAACTGATTCAGGCTAATTTAAGAACTGAGAAGTGGTGGGACAACCATGGATGCCACGGGGCAGAAAGGAAGGCATAGAACTGAGCTTGAAGACAGGAGCCAGGCAGCTCAGAGGATTTGGGAAGTAGGAACAGCACGGTGGTCTTGCCCAGGTGCAGCCACTGGGAGGAGTGAACTTCATTCGTCTGTCCTTGTGTTTTTTTTGCTACAAAGCCAAATCCCTAGGAAAAAGAGTCCAATCGGCCAAGCTTGGATCAGATACCTGCCTTTGGTTGTGCTAAGGTGATGAAGGAGAAGCCAGGAGCAGAAGATCTGAAGGAATGTTTTGGCTAATGAAGTGGGGGAATGGATCCCTGGGTGGATTATTGTCTGCCAAGACTCTACACAGTAGGTGCCAGATAATTCCCCAAAGGAAATTAGTGTTATGTCAGAAAGAGGAGTAGATGCTGTATGGCAGATCACGTCAACTTTCCAGCCTACCTTATAATGACAGGTGGGTGCCATCCCTGTGGTATTGCCTAATAGAAAGACATGTCACTAGAATGAATCGGGTACCACAGATGCACGTTCCGGGGGGCTTGGCTGTCCTTAAGTAAGATGTGCTTTCCTCCATGCTCCGGATGAGAACCTTGGAGTTTACTCAACAGACATCCAGAGTGCCGCCTGTGAACCAGCAGGACACGGTTTCTGTCCTGGGGCCGGTGCCCTCAGCTTTGGCTCTTGGGCACAATGCGAGTGAAGGTTTCAGTTGAGGGACTGCATGGATGTGGTACTACTTAGAGTTGAGGTCCCAGAGTTTGTGGGTGATTTATTAGGAAAAAAAGAGCTTTGGGGTACCTGGCTGGCTCACTGGGTGGAGCACGGGACTCTTGATCTCGGGTTTGTGAGTTTGAGCCCCATGTTAGGCATGGAGATTATTTCTTAAAAAAATAAAATAAATTAAAGTTTTTAAAAAGCTTCAAGGTTAACTCTAAAATAATGACACTGCATGATACGATATGTTGAGTGGAAAAAAAGGTGAAGCGTGCTGCCAGAAATGCTGGGAACATCCTCAGAGAGGTGCTGGGCTTGTGAACATCTCAGTCCTGTGGCTGAGTGGGATGGAGACTGTTTGCATTTTATACACTTTCAAACCCTGAACCTACTGACTATTGTGGAGCCCTCCTCTGTATGTACCAGCTTCATTTGATGAAGGAAGGCATTTTTTTTTTTTTTTTTTTTAGGAAATAAAGATTGCGTCTCTCCAGGATTGACCTCCTCCCCTGAAGGACTCCCAGGATAAAGAATGGGAGCTGGGAAAAGAAAGGCTCAGGGAGCCCAGTCATATAACCCCTTCAGAGCCAAGGTGCTGAGGACCCTAGTCCAGCATCCTGTCAATCAAGTTTTCCCCACAGTATTTATTTTTAATTGAGTACAATTTACAGACAATGAAATGTACAGATCCTAAGTGCTCTCTGAGGCGAGTTTTGACACTGTCTGTACCAAGTATCCACCATCCTTATCAAGCACAGAATAATTCTATCACCCCCGAGAGCCACTTCCCTCCTGCCGCTTCCTAGCCAGTAACCAAGCCTCAGAGAGAACCTTCTCCCAGCAGCAGAAACACTGCCTGGGGGGCCCATCTTCATCTCCAGCAACACCCCTCAGGGTCCAGTCTCAGCCTGTGGAGGGGTCCGTTGAAATGGCTTGAGCCCCAGCCTGTGGCTGGGAACACAGCTCCAGGCCCCAGACGGGCATGGGTTCTGACGAGATAATTCACATGTGTGCCTAGGTTTGTGTTGAGAGGTTGGGGCACCAACTGTAAGGTTCTGCGCAGCCCGTGAAAAATTTCAGGAGGATGACGAGGTGATCAGAATTGTCATTGTCTCTAGTTCATAGGTCAATTCTCGTCTGCAGCCTGTGCCCCCATCAACTCGCCTTGCTGCAGACTGAGCACCCATGTTGGCAGCTGGGTTCCTACTCTGTTCCCCCATTCTTGGAACCCTGAGCATAGAGCGGGGGCTCCTGTCCTGCGGGACAAGACTCATCCCAAATGCTGGCCTTGTTTCTGCCTTAGATGCCGTGACTCCTCCTAGTCTCCTCCTGAGGACCAGCTACTCACGGTGTCCCCCAGGATTGTTGGATGCCCCTCCTCTACCGTCAGGTCATTCCCACGCAAGCAGATGTTTTTGTTGAGGATGGAGAGCATGTAGAGATGCTCCTAAACATCAGAGCACCCGAATGGTGGCTCCCTCTTCAGCTCAACCCAGGCACTGCAGGCTGGGTGCTCAAGGGCAGGGGCCAAGGCTCTGAAGGGGTATGGACTCCAGGTGGGTGAGACCCCAGGCGAAGGGGCAGGGTGGGAGTGCATGCTGGTTCAGGGATCTGAGGCTCACTCAGCTGCTTTGAAAATGGACTTGAAGCAGCCCGATACGCTACCGGGGGATTGTATCTCAAATTTTTGAAGATGAGGACAATTTTCATTATCAAAGCATTTTATGGAGATCACATGGTAAATTTTACACCTTTAGTTATATGAATTAGTTACTTCATATTTATCATTATAGTAAATGTTAGGTAGACTATTATTAAAATAATATTGTATAAAATAGAAATAGTAGTAGTGTTAATAATTAAGAAAGTTACTATGTTCAATAACATCTTTACACGAATTTGTATTTTATTCACAACAGCATGTATGTGTCTTGGAAAAATGTTTCATATGTAGGTTAAGACTTTAGTCTGGGGGTCTACTCTTTTTTTTTTTTTTTAAAGATTTTATTTATTTATTTATTTATTTGTCTGAGAGAGAGAGAGAGAGAGAGAGAGAGAGAGAGCACAAGCTGGCAGAGAGGCAGGCAGAGGCAGAGAGAGAAGCAGGCTCCCTGCTGAGCAAGGAGCCTGATGTGGGACTCGATCCCAGAGCCCTGGGATCATGACCTGAGCAGAAGGCAGTGGCTTAACCAACTGAGCCGCCCAGGTGTCCCTGGGGGTCTACTGTTTGGAAGGAGCCCCTTGCCACCATGCTGGTTGCCCTCAGTGGCCTTGGGCCTTCCATTCCCCTCAGTCAAATCTGACTGGACCAAGGAGGGGGGCACAGGGGTGGCGCCTAGCATGTGGCCTGGGACATATTCATGTGCTGGACCCATCAGAGGACTGGCTTGGAGTTGGACCTAATAGACCCAGAGGGAGGAGACTGCCAAGAGTTAGTCTTGGGGTTGGGACAGCCATAGTGGCTGTAAGCAAGCAGGAGTTATGGAGGACCAGACACCATAATGACGTGGTTAATGAAAATGTAAATAATAACAATAATATTTGTGGTAATAAAAATAAAAGCTAACTTTCGTTACGTGTTCTCTCCCTGCTGGGCTCCATTCTAGATAATTGACAATATTCTCTCACATAGTCCTCAAAAAAACCCAAAAGCCCTGTGAGGTTTCCAGATAAGGAAACTGAGGCCCAGAGAGGGTAAACAACTTGGTCAAGTTCCACAGCTAGGAACTTGCTGCTCTGGAGTTAGAGCCCATGCCATGTTTTGCCCTCTCCTGCCACTCAAGGGAACAGGATTGGTCATGTTAGTGACAGGAGATGGTAACTCCATGGAGCCACATTGATTTCCTGAGTCCGAATATCTTCTGTGGTTGGACAGCGCCTGGGTTCCACTGCGAGGCCCCACTATCCTCCTCCAGTTCTTCTTCAGCCAGGTCGAGCAAGTCTCTGTTTCTCACCTCAGATCCAGACTCCTGTTTCTCTAGCACCAGGCCATGAGGGTGCACGCAAGGGTTCATGTCCCTTTATGAGTCCCTGGGACCCCAGGCAGGGGCAGGGGCCCGAGATCGGTTCCAGCTTCTCTCCAGGCTGTAGGACCTTCAGTGAGTCCTGTCCAGTTTGCCTCCCACCTCAACTTTACTTCAGAGTGGCATTTGGAAACCTGGAGGACCTGGGTGCCCCCTCCACCCCGGGACAGGGAGGTGCCTGTGGCCTGTAACAGGTTTGGGCAAGCTTGTTTCAATTCTCTCTTAGCCCTTCACAAGTATGCTTAGATGTGAGGCATTTTTTTTTTTTTTAAAGATTCTTATTTATTTATTTGTCAGAGAGAGAGAAAGAGAGCAAGCGTGCACAAGTAGGGGGAGCAGCAGGCCAAGGGAGAAGCAGGTTTCCTGAGGGGCAGGGAGCCTGATGAAGCCTGGATCCCTGGAGCCAGGGATCATGACTTGAGCTGAAGGCAGATGCTTAATGACTGACCCACCCAGGCGCCGTGATGTGGGGCATTTTTAATTTGCTTTTTATTATTTTTTTTTAAAGATTTTATTTATTTGAGAGAGAGTGAGTGAAAGAGAGAGAGCATGGTACTGGCAGGGAGGAACAACAGGCAGACAGAGAAGCAGAATCCCCACTGAAGAGGGAACCAAACGTGGGGCTCCATCCCAGGACCCTGGAATCAGGACCCAAGCTGAAGGCAGACACTTAACCACCTGAGCCACCTAGGGTCCCACAATTAGCTTTTTAAAAAGGTGTGGATTGTTTTTCACATTTTGTCTGAGGCTGCCAATTCAGAACTTGCTTCCTGTCTTCAGCAGGCTCAGGCGATCTACAGCGATGACTTTTTTTTTTCTCATAAATTGTACACATTTAATTTTATTTTTTATTATATTCAGTTAGCCAACATACAGTACATCATTAGTTTTTGATGTAGTGTTCAATGACTGATTAGTTGTGTATAAAAAAAACACAAGAGACTCGACTCTGGGAAACAAACTGAGGGTTTCAGAAGGGAGGGGCGTGGGGGATGAGGTAGCCAGGTGATGGGTAATAAGGAGGGCACCTGTTGTGATGAGCACTGCCATGACTTTAGCTAGACCTCACTCAAAGACGATGGTCCAAGTGCTACCACCTTCTGGAGGAAAATTAACTTTCATCACAACTGTATGAAAAGGAAACTATTTCAACAAACTGCGAAGTTTCCAACCTCTTTCTTGTTTCCCTCATATCAGTTGGTATTATGGACTCTTTTCAACTTCTTGTAAAAGTTTCAACTTTTCATAAAAACTATTAGATAGTAATAGAAAATTTTCTTTATTTCCTAATTAATAGCTAATAAAAATTACTATTTATCCAAGGCTTTCTAGGTGCTAAGCCCTTCACGTACGTTAACTCTTTTATTCTCAATGCAATCCTGTGAGCTAGATATTGTTCTTATCTCTAGTTTATACACAAGGTGGGTGAGACTCAGAGAAATAAATAATTACCTACTTGAGCTGGCTCGATAAAATATTAGGCTGCTTTGCTTCCCCTTTGCCCATAACATTGCATCACGAGCATTTCACGATTTGACTGAAATCACACAAACTCGAAAGAAAAGGCATTACACATCCTGAGAATATTTCAAATGTATTCCACCATCAGGCAAAAAAGCAAATCTAGGATGGATAGTGAAAGACAGGTTTTTCACTGTTGGAAAAGAATAAATAAAATTGAAAGGAAGGAGGTCAGCGTGCACCAGGTGTGTTGGATCAGAGGCAGAGGAATCGGTGTGAACTCATGGCTTTATACACACAGAGGCTGACACAGAGTTAGAGCAAGACACAGGTGTATATGTGTGTGTACGCATACAGATGTCTATGTCCTAGCTTTGTCCTTTGAGAATGTCCTAGTTTTGTGCTGTGAGAGGGACTGGAAATAGTGATGTGACCATAGCTCTGAGCACTCTCACCCCTAGATCTTGGTTTCTAAGTACCATTCTCTGAAACTAGGAAGCAGGGATCCTTGGAGAAAGGGCTAATTCTAGGGCTGGAGCAGAAAAAATATAAAAGAGCTCAGAAGACTTTGCACTGCTAGAAAACGTGCCCAGAAATGATGAGGACATTACAAAAGTATGGAAGAGCTACACTGAAGGGACTCCTGGGGGCCAAATTACTTTAGTGACAAAATAAATAATGAGTGTAGTAGATTACAACACACAGAATGAAGTAAATATCCATGACCAAAGATCGTGTTGGTAGAAATAAATAATCGCATAAATAAGTAAATAAACAAATAAATGAGGAGGAAGGGAAAGCTCTTCCTTAAAGCGAAATTCCAATTAATAAATATGGAAGGAATGCTGGAAATAGGAAACTGCTAACATTATGGTAATAAGTGTTTCAGCCAAGAACAATCAAAGACTGCTCAAACAAGTGAGTAAAAGTATGACAAGAAACAAGACATGTTCATAGTGTCAAGCTATCTCCCTGCACGGTACTTATTCATTGCCAAAGGAAAAATAGTAATGTTGCTGAGGATAAATCTGATAGGCACCACTGCATCCCAGTGGGCAAAATTCACCAGGAATGTGACCCTGGCATGATTCACAGAGGACGGGGAGACACAACATCCCTTAGTGGTGTTTGTGTCCCAAATGCAGAACCTCAGTCTCATCGTGGAAAAACACCAGTTGCACCCAAAATGAAGAACATTCCAGAAGATAAGGGGTCGAAAGTATTGCAGTCATGAAAGACAAAAACAGAGGGACTGTCCCAGACTGGAGGAGACCAAGGAGGCACGATTTACACAGTGTGAAATCCTAGGACTATTTTAGAGCAGAAGAAGGCACATTGGTGGGACAGTGGGAAAGTTGGAATGAGGGCTGAAAGGAAGTTAACAGTGTCATGTCAGTGTTCGTATCCTGGTGTTGATCATGATACTGTGGTTATATAAGATGCTATTAGGGAAGCTAGGTGAAGAGTATATATGAATTTTTGTACTATTTTTGCAATGTTTTTAAAGTCTAAAATTATCCCAGAATGAAAAATAAGCATGCAATAAATATATATAGTTTTTTAAAGGGCTTTTTATTTTATTTATTTTTAAAGGTTTTATTTATTATTTATTTGACAGAGATCACAAGCAGGCAGAGAGGCAGGCAGAGAGAGAGAAAGGGAAGCAGGCTCCCCGCCGAGCAGAGAGCCTGATGCGGGGCTCGATCCCAGGACCCTGGGATCATGACCTGAGCTGAAGGCAGAGGCTTTAACCCACTGAGCACTCAGGTGCCCCTAAAGTGCTTTTTAAAAAGCATTACAAAGTGTATCAGGTTTTTGCTTACCAAAAGTTTGAAACCCCCCAGGCCAGGGCCCAAATTCTCTGGTCTCTGGTCTCTTAGTCTGTCAGATGAACTTCTCTGTTTGGCGTCTATGTTTATCACAGCCCAGAAGTAGAAAGAAGGGAAATATCTGGGCAAATACAGAGGAACACACATGTGAATGTGCATTAGCTGTTTTGGCTAAATTACAGAACACACATCAGGCAGGCCAAGCCCTCCATTCCAGTTCTGGAATATCCTGAGCACAGCTTCTGGCTTATGTTCCTCCATTTCACAGACATTCCCAGATCTGCACCCAGCGTGATCCTGAGGACCCCAGCGCTTATGCTTCCTGCTTTCACAATGCTGGCCCTTAGGTGTTCCACTTAAGAGGGGAAAGGAAGCAGATCCTATCTGCTGAGGACTTGAAATAGTTATGATGATGATAATGTAGGTAAGTGATCACGTGCCAGTCAGCGTTCCAAAGGCTTTATATGCTTACACCAACCCTGGGGGAAGGGTCTGTTGCTATGGACCCAGGCAGACTGCCTCCAGAGTGCATGTCCTGAGGAAGGAGAATGTGCAAGGGGTGAGGGGCTGAGGTGTGGGGCACTAAATGCAGGATTCACTGGGGGTTAGCCTCCAATCCCTCTGGGTTTGGTATAAATCCTTCTCACCGAGTCTCAGGACAGAAGATCAGAGCTGGTAAAGCCCCTGCAGGGCCCCTGGGAGGTCATTCTGTACCTGGCTCTCATTTTCCAGGGCTGTAGGTAGAGTTGGAAGGGGCGTGGACTTCCCCATGATCCCAGTTCTTTTACTATTAGCCATTTTCCCAGCCACGTAGCACTTTCTGCTGTTAAGTGCCACGGTTGGGACACTTGGAGGTTCTGACTCATGGGGATTCCTGATACGCCCGCTTCTAGGCAAAGCCGTCCTTGACACCTGGAGTGCTTGAGGGTGTTCCTGTTGCCAAATACAGCCCCGTGTTGACCCCTGCAGTGGAAAAGCTGTCCTCCTGGGCGATTATAGCATGGAAACTTAAATTGAATTCGTCACAGCACCCCCAGATTTTCTTTCTTTGTGCCTCCTGAGAAGTGTGTGCTATGGAAGTAAGGGAGTGGATCAGGAGTCCCGACCTTGCTGTATGACCTTGAGCCGGACTCAGTCCCTGGGCTTTGGTGACCCTAGATGTGCACAAGGGAGTGGGACCTGGCGATTTCTGGAGTCCCTTCCGGCTCTTGCGTTCTGTGGCGCCGGGAGCTCGTGACTGGGAGAAGGAAGCCAGGCCCGTTCCGGATGGACTTGAAGGTGTTTGCTTTTCGTCCCGTGGAAGAGCTTGGCTGAGGTGTTGAGGAGGGATTGTCGCTGCTCTGGCTGCACACAATTAGGGCCAAGGTGACTCAGAAGTGGACACGCCATGTGTTAAAATCAGAGTCGGCATTTCTGAGAAGGGAAGTCCCGGAGCCGGCCGGATGGGATTAGCTGTTGATAAGGGGCCCTGCATTGTTCTCGCTCTCCCCTGAGGCCCACACCACATCCGAGAAGAGGAGAAGCCAGGTCCCTGGGACCTTGTCCGGACAAAGTCGTGGCTAAGCTGAGAATGCGGCCCTGGGCGTCTGACTGGGGCTGTGCCAAGGAGTGCCGCCAGCGCCAAGGCCCCTCTGCTCTGCCCGGGTTGCTGAGTGCCCTGGCCGGTCGCTCGACTTGATTCTCACTCCAGAGTGAGAGTCGGGCTGAGGGGGGCAGTGGAAGCAGACACTGAAAGCCAAGCCCAGCAATCCTGAGCCACAACCCCCACCCCCTCAAGGTCCTGGTAGAGCTGAGAGCCTGGGAATGCAGTGTGGAGAAGTGGGCGAGCTCTCCAGTTTAAGACTCTTCAGTCTTGGACAACAAAGGCTGACAAGAACATGAGGAAACCACTGTTTACTCTGTTTTCAAGAGTGTTCCACTGAAGGGTGTTCTAAAATGTGCCTAGGTAGAGGACGATGAGGGAGTTGAGGCCTGGACCGTGGGAACTGGAGATGCGGCTCTGCAGAAGCCTGGGTGAGAAAGCCTGGATTCGCGAAGAGGCCATCTCTCCTCTAACTCCCACGGCAAAAGTCTCCACAGGGGAGGTGGGAGCTAGTGGCTTGTGGCATCGAAAGGAAGCCAGAAAATGAGCTTGGGGGATCTTGTAGGAGCAGGAAAGGCTCAGACTGATGCTTCAGAAAGGTGCCTATTGGGGGGGGGTGGACATTAGTGGCTCTCCCAGGGCTTGACTGGTGGCAATTGATAGACATCTATTAATGTTGGTTTAGCTAAAGAGGAAATTAGGGGAAAGATCTCACGGAACCTAAGGGTAGCATGAGAATGAGAACGGGAAGCAGGAAACTTGCGGAACAATGTCAGGCTCCAGGTCGGTGCCTCAGCTCTCCTCTCCTGGGCTGTCTGGCCACTGGGTCTTTGTTGTTTGTCTGCAGACCTGGTCTCCCATTGTGATCATTGCTGCTAGCGGCCTCAAATAATCTTTCCCCGTGTGGCAGCCATAGCCCCTGAGGCTCATGACCTTCCAGATGGAGCCCATCATGTCAGCTCCCCAGAGACCCTGTGGGTAATACCCAGATTCTGTACTTGGACAAGGCTGGTGAGAGATGCACAGCCCGTCCACTGGGGTTGGCAGGTTCAGAAGAATGATGTGGAAGTGTTTCACTTCTAGGAACCGTGGCAGGGGAGACAGAAACAAGGGAGACATGGGGGCAGGGAGGTGGGGCAAAACTGGAAGTGGAGGACCAGGGCCAAGGAAAACCCTGGCTGGGGCTCCAGGGGAGTAGAAGCCCGGCACAGAGCCAGGAAGAAATGGGAATCCAGACCAAGCACCCACACCCATGAGCCGGACAATTTCCTCACAGACGATGAAGAGTGGTTTGAATTTTATAAGTGAGAATTTCCCTTGAAGAGAATCTATAATCTGATAGCCATCGATATAGCAAAAAGGTCTGATCTCTCTAGAAGGCATTTTTTGCTCAAGATAACCTCAGAGACAGAATTAGAGAAGTTTAAGAGGAATACATTTTTCTTGGCCAGGGGAGGAATTTCCAGTCCAGAAAGAAACCAGTGGGGAAAGGTCAAGGAATGTGTCTGTGTGTGTGTGTGTGTGTGTGTGTGTGTGTGTGTGAGAACCTGGATGCAACCCCAGACCACCAAAATCAGAATCTCTGGGGGTGGGACATGAACTCCCCAGGTGATTCCCACTTGTGTCCAGAGTCTCAGGACAGACAACAGGTCACCCCCTTTTCTCCATGACAGGCACTCAGGTCATTGAAGCTAGCTAATGGACATCAATGTGACAGATCTTGCTCCACTACCTAGAACTTGGGCTCTGCAAAGCAATATCTAAGGGCCTTGTGGGGCAGAACAGTGCTGTTGCCACCCTTGTTCCCATCAGTGAAGCCACCTAGGCTCTGAGCGGGCCAGCTCTGAAGCCATCTCCACTAGGCCATCAGGTTGTTGGTAGGCATTCACCAAGCTGGAAAGCCTTTGGAGCAACGCGTGCATCAGAAGTTTCTGGCAATATTGAAAGGTGGAGGCAGTGTTCATAGGTGCACAGCCCTTGTAAAGTGATTAATTGTCCTGGTTTTCTGGAACTTTCCCAGTTTGAGTACTGAAAGTCGTGCATCCCAGGAAACTCCTCAGTCCTGGGCAAACTGGGACAGGGAGCCATGCTGCTTAGCAGCTTACATGAGGTGGAGCACATGTGGGAGAAGACACTAAGTCAAGGATCAGAAGAGCCCCACTGACTGCTTCTAGCACCTTCTCAAGCCCTGAACTCACAGCCTTCTAGAGGCGTCTCTTACCAGGGCGTTCCAAGTCCTGCTTGTCTCTCAGCGCCGGGCTTTGCCCTGTATTGGAGAATGTTGATTTTTCTCACACCCACACATGCACATACACAAGCAAAAAAAAAAAAAAAAAAAAGAAAGAAAGAAAAAGAGGCAGGCATTGTTTAAACTTAGAGCAGGTTATATTCTAGGAAAAGGTGGTGTAAGTAAAAAAAGATAAAAATTGGATCAATTTTCCCACAGAAATAATATCATGATGAGAAACTCTGAGCAAGGGAAACAATTTTATAAAGAGTCCTATCCTGGCCGTGAAAATTCCTCTAAACTTCTCTAATTTTCTAAACTTCTCTAATTATTTCTCTGAAGCTACACAGAGCAAAACAGTCTCTTAGAGAAATCAGACCCCAAAAACAAATAACTGAGAAGGAAATACCTGTACTCTGGGCCATGTAAGACCCTCAAACTACATAGAGATCAAAGGAATGGGCAGGTTCTGGATAAGTCAAGTGCAGTGTTATTTTATATGTTGAAAAAGATTCTCTATGTGAGGGGGTCTTTGAGTTAGAGCAGAGTTTCCCAAACATGGCTGTGCATGTGGAATCACAGGGGTGCCGGAAAGCCTACCAATGCCTGGCTCCTACCCTACAGATGAAGGTGGCCTTGGGGGTGGCTTGGGAGCTGATGGGTGGTGGCTGCATCTGGGACCAGGGACATGGGTGCTGGTTGGAAGGGGGTGCAGATGCCTGAGGTCTGGGGTCAAGGTCCGGGTCTTGAGTGCTGGAGCATTGAGACACATACTAACTGAAAATGAGACCTTAGTGGTCATCGAGGTCATTCTTCTTGTTTTGCAGTTGGGGAAACAGATCCAGAAAGGTGAAGAGCTCTGCCTCAGTCCCTGAACATTTAAAGGTTTATTTATTTGTGTGTGTGTGTGTGTGTGTGTGTGTGTGTGTGTGAGAGAGAGAGAGAGAGAGAGAATGAGAGAGAGAGAGAGAAAGGAGAGAGAGAGGAGAGAGAGAAAGAAGGGGTAGAGGGAGAGAATCTCAAACAGGCTCCTGCTGAGCATGGAGCCCAATGCAGGTTTCAATCCCACAACCCTGAGAGATCATGATTTGAGCTGAAACCAAGAGTCAGATGCTTAGTCCACTGACCCACCCAGGTGCCTCTAAGTTCCTCAGCATTTATTTATTTATTTAAGATTGTATTTATTTATTTGACAGAGAGATAGAGAGCACAAGTAGGCAGAGCAGCAGGCAGAGGGAGGGGGAGAAGCAGGCTCTCTGCTGAGCAGGGAGCCTGATGTGGGACTCGATCCCAGGACCCTGGAATCAAGTCCCTCAGCATTTAGAAGTAAAATGAGAACACAAGGATTTTAATTCCTCATCCTGTACTCTTTTCACATTTTTGTGGTTTAAATATACATCCACAAATTCCTTGATATTCCTCTCTCTGAAAGGGAGAGCTTTGTTCCTTTCCCCTTGAGTGTGGCCTAGACTTAATGACTCATCTTTAAGGAGTAGAATAGGAGGGAACTGACAGTTGTGGCTTCTAAAACTAGATCATAAATACTCTGTCTTTTGTATCACTTGCTCTGGGGCAAGTTAGGTGACACATCCATGAGGACACTCAGGCAGCTTTAGGGAAAGGCCATGTGGTGACTCTGAGGCCTGAGCATCCTCCCAGCAGCTTTCTGAGCCTGTCCTCTCAGAAGTAGAGTCTCTAGCTCCAAACATGCCCTTGGATGACAACAGTCCCCGCCTACATCTTGACTGCAACCTCATGGAAATCCCTGAGCCAGACCATCCAACGAAGTCACTCCTTAATTCCTGACCCAAAGGGACAGTGAAAAAAGAAACATTCATTGTTCTAAGCAGCTAAGTTTGGGGTAATTTGTTAACAGCAATTGATAACAAATACACATATACCCCCTAAAATATTGTTCAGAGCCAGTTATACCCAATTCATGCACCAACTCTAATGGAGTGGGAGAAAAGAAATAAAGGTATACAAAGTATACCAGCATTTTCCTTCTAAGAAAGGATGACTCCAGGTTGATGGGGAAACCACTGTCTATAGGAGTCCTTTCTATCTATAGAGGCCCGTGGAGGATGGAGAAAGGAAAGTGGGAACTTCAAGGTGTGGGGCAGGTCTTTGTTCTGTTGATGCTTACAAGCTAGAGTAGAAAAACTTTGTTTTAGCAGAGCTCTCAAAGCAGGCCTGAGACTCAGTAAGGGTGGGAAAAAGGGACAGAGGAACTTTTAAGAGCCACTGTGCCTGACATTTCATCCTGTTTGGTGTCAGTGTAACATGGAACTCCCCTGGTAACCTCTGAGACTCCTATGAAGTCCACTGCCTTGGCCTTGAGGGGCTCCAGGAAGAGGGCTGAGTTCTCTGTGTCGGTCAGTGTTGAGCTGGGGCTGGGAAGAGAATCAGAGGGATGGAACAGGAGGCTCTGGGGAGAAAGGAGGCTGGAGCTCAGAGCCAGACAGCAGAGAGATCCTGAAGGCAGGGTCAGGGCAGGCCAGGAAACAGAAGCCATTCTGCATCTTGAAGACTTTGGCCCGAAGCCCTGGCATGTGAGGGGAGAAACTGACTGGAAGCGAGAATGCTTGGAGGTATGGGACGTGTCTGCATCAGGTGTTGGGAGTTGTGTACTGTGCTCGCAGTCCCATGTGCATAAGACCTTGACGTGCTCACCATGTTCAGTTGTTTGGGTTCCTTGGGGGTCTGAGGACATTCTACCAGCTTTTACTTGGATCTAGTGAATGTCCTTTAAAGACAAAGCATATTTCTAAAATAAGCATCGTCATTATCATGAATTCTTTATGAATTCCTGTATCTCCTCTGCCTGCTGTCATCTGACTAGTAGAAAGCTAACAGGTGTCCATCCTGTCCTGTCCAGGGAATAGGGTGAGAGTCCACAGACAAAGAACCCTCAAAAGCAAGTAACACAGAGATGAGACCAGTCCTTGGACAGAGGCTATGGGGCCCTGTTAAGCACATCCCTTGTGAGGAAAGTTCTGGTGGGCTAAGGCATGGAATCTGAGATGGGACTCTGAGACGGAATTTGAATTCCAGCTTATCTGTCAACTCATCATATGACTTTGGAAGAGACTCGTGAATTCTCTGAGTCACAGTATCCTTATCTGTGAGACGGGAGAAGGCCCATCCTCTCCACTTCTGAATTGTGTTGGGAGGACCAGGGGTTGGAGGCCTGGGGGTTTTTGGTGAGCAGTGATGAACACAGGAGTCCATGGAAGGATAGCTGGAAATTGGGGAGTTTTCCAGACCAAGATCAGGGATCCCAGTAGCAGGGTGGAGGGAGATCCTGGATGGGAGTCTCCCCAGATTTCTGCATCTGTAGGGACGGAAGCACCCCACCTTGACCTTGGGCTATTTCTAGAGCTGGCCAGGCCGCTTTCCATGACGGCAACAGCTGGCTGCCTCCTCACTGGGCCTGGCTGCCCGCTTGTTGGCCCTTGCTGGACCTGCTCCATGCTGGGCTATCACTGGGTGAGCTGTCAGAGCTGAGCGGGACCACAGGGCCCCAGCTGGGTCTTCTGGAGAAGCCCTGGGATCTCAGAGGCACTACAGCTGCTGCAGAGAATAAAAGACCTTGAGAGGAGTTTGAGCCCCTGCCACCTGCAAGAAGCCAGTCCGCAGGGCTAGTCTGAATTGGGCAGTGATATTTACCTTTGTATAGTTTGTTACCTTTTACAGTGGCCTTCTTATTCAGTCATTGCTCCACTCCGCAAATAGTTATTGAAGGCTGAGGGGCCCTACAGTGAATAAACACGTAAATAAACGTGAAAAGCAAATACAATTCCAACTTGTGGTTGAGCTAATCAGGAAAGGAGCAGCATGTGTTGGCTGGGGGGCCTCCCAGAGGAGGTGTCCTTCGAGCTGAGGCTTGAAGGAGAAGGACCCAGTTCTGTGACGAGTGCAGGAAAATGTTCCAGGAAGACAGAAGAGCATCTGTGAGAGCTCTGAGGCGGGAAAGGTTCGGTGCCTGCGAGGTAGCAAGGAGTCAGGGGAACTGGAGGAAGGTCGGGGAGGAGATGGGGCCAGACAGACCGGCAGGGCTCAGATCTTATGGCCAGAGGCAGGAGTTTGGATTTTATTCCAGGTACAAGGGAATTCCAGGGAAGCTGCCAAAAGGTTTCAAGGAAAGAGTAACAGAGTCTGGTTTCCATGGTAAGAAGGTTACGTTGACTGTGTCGAGTGAGAGCAGGGGGCTACAGTAGGGTTTTGGGTGGGACAATGGGACGACATTAGTGTGAAAGACAGGATGGGCTAGGCTGTGCCGCAGTTACAAGCAGCCACTAACCTCGATGGTTAATATAATAAATATTTTGTTCTCCTTCATGCTCAGTTTTTTTGTGGGTTAGCAGAAGGGTCCTGCTCGCCCTAATCCCTTGGAGATTCAGACTGACAGTGTCCCCATTGCCACATGATTTCTACAATCTCCATGGCAGGAGGAAGGGAACTATTGGTTTTTAAAATTCCCCACCGTGGGACACCTGGGTGGCTCAGTTGGTTAAGCGGCTGCCTTCGGTTCAGGTCATGATCCCAGTGTCCTGGGATCGAGTCCCACATTGGGCTCCTTGCTCGGCAGGGAGCCTGCTTCTCCCTCTGCCTCTGCCTGCCTCTCTGTCTGCCTGTGCTCACTCTCTCTCTCTCCCTCTATCCCTGACAAATAAATAAATAAAATATTAAAAAAAAATAAAATAAAATTCCCCACCAGAAGCCACAGACGTCTCCTCCTCCCTCATGTTATTGGCCAACGAAGTCACATGGGCTTACCCTCAGATGGGGCAGGGAAAGCGCCATTCAACCACGTTCCCAGGAGGAGAAAAGCTGGACCACCATCCAGGCTGTGCCAGTGAAGATGGAGAGTACGTGGGTTTAAGATAGGGTTTGGAAGTGAAAGTGACAGGTCTTACGGATGAGTTATATGTGAAGAGTAGGGCAACAGAGAGAAGATTCTAGATGATTCCCAGGTTTGCCGTTTAAGCATCCATGTGGTTGGCGGCCCTGTTTTGCCAAGTAGGACATGGGAGTGTGAAACAAGTTTTGAGTGGAGGACAGGATGAAGGGTTGAGAGTTGACACACTCAGGTGTGGCAATTCAATGATGGAAATTTTCAGGAGCTCAGAAAAGAGGCTTGGGCTGGAGACAAATTTGGGCGTTATCCAGGATTCGTCATGACTAACACCTTGAGACTGGAAGGGTGCACCTTAGGAAAAGGTGTGGACAAATAAGAGGGTGCCGGGAACTCCCAACAGGGTGAGACTGGGGAGAAGATGAGAGGAGTGGGGGTGGGGAGGGGGGAAGCTGGAGGGGAGAAGCTGGAGGGGAGAAGCTGGAGAGATGAGGGGGAAGCGGGGGACTGTGCCTCACGCACAGCAAGAGAGCGCAGGGTTTCTAACAGAAGGAGAGGCGGCTAAGAGGTGCTTCCTGATGAGGCAGAAAATGCCTCCCACCTCCCAGCTTGGACATGAGCTGGTCTATGGGTTGAGAAACACGTGCAGGGAAGCCTGGAAGTGGATGGGGGCATGTGTGGACAATGGAGCGGAGAACTGCAGCCTGTTCTAGGCCCAAACGATATCCCTGGAGATAGTTTTCTCCCCCCTTCCTTGGCTCAGCAGACCGGCCTCTCCGAGGAGGCAAGAGGGCAGCCTCCGCTTCAGCCCCATTTCCCTCTTGGACCCCAGGAAGGGAGATTCCTAGGGATCTCAGCAGCATTATCATTGCTTGCGTTGGGTCGTGTTTCTCTCCTTGCCTGAACTAACCCTAGAGCCAGGGACTCAGGGACTCTGATTGTCCCAGCCTGGACTGTACGGCCTGTGGTTCCTAGAGCAAAGGGTAGGGTCAGTGACCCCAGACATTTCATGAGGAGGTTGATCCCAGGGAAAATTAAGGCCCACATTCCAGAAGAATGAGTCGATATTAGATGGTGAGAGTAAGAGATGCTCTCTAAATCAAGTTAGATCTGAATTTCCCGTGTCGAAGTTGGTATTTGCTGTACTGTTTACATAGGAACCAAGAGCCACCAGGGGGAGGAATTGCCAACAGCGTGTTGCTTCAGGCCACTCAGCACTTCTGCACAGAATCATTGCTTGTGCAGAGGGGGTGGGCCTTCCAGAGCCTGGGAGACCTGTGAGCCCTGGCATGTCCCAGGAAGCAGGTGTCCTGACCCCAGGTAGTGCCAACTAGGCAGACACTGAAATACATTCTGACCCTTGTTCCCAGAGGCAGGGACCCCGGGAATGGGCACACTGCCTAAGTCACAGAGATAACAACTCCCAGAATTTCATTTAAAAAACAATTCTGAAAGGTATGAAAGGATAATATGGGGGAATTGTCCTCTCGGTCGGTCCCACTCCAACCCCCATCTGTCATGTCATCTTACCAGAGTCAAACCTTGTCACCTATCTCTTTTTTTTTTTTTTTTTTTAAGATTTTATTTATTTATTTGACAGAGAGATCACAAGTAGGCAGAGAAGTAGGCAGAGAGAGAGAGAGAGAGAGGGAAGCAGGCTCCCCACTGAGCAGAGAAACCGATGCGGGGCTCGATCCCAGAACCCTGGGATCATGACCTGAGCCGAAGGCAGAGGCTTTAACCCACTGAGCCACCCAGGTGCCCCTTGTCACCTGTCTCTTATGTATCATTTCAGAACTCGTCAGTGCAAATGTGAGCATATATGTGTATGTTTCCTGCCTCTCTTTCTGTGGCCTTTTTACAGAAATAGTTGCATCTCATACTTTTCTGTACTTGTTCATTCCTTCTTTTTTTTTTTTTTTTAAGGATTTTATTTATTTGAGAGAAAGAGGGAGAGAGAGAGAGCATGAGTTGAGGGAGAGGCAGAAGGAGAGTGAAAAGTGAGAGGCAGACTCCTTGCTGAACAGGGAGCCCAATGTGGAGCTCGATCCCAGGACCCTGGGATCATGGTCTGAGCCGAAGGCAGATGCTAACCAACTGAGCCACCCAGACACCCCTTGTTTGTTCCTTCTTAATATTATTTGGCCATCAGTCATCTTAATACAAATTTAGTTGCCTTATTCTATTTAATGACTGTATCATATTTTTTGTATGAATGTACCATAATTTATTTAGTCCATTGCCTATTACACTGGTTGCTTTCAAACTTGTGCCAGTAAAACAATGCTGTAATGATTACTTTAGATCTATATGCCTTTGTGTGAGTGTATATTTAGGATGGATTCTTTAAAAAAAAAAAAAAAAGTCAGAGTATGTGCATTTACGATTTTCCCATGGCTCTCAATATTGCCCCTCAAGAAAATTTTTTTAACCAGTTTACATTTTCATCAGCGATATTTAGGACTCCTGCTTTTCCACCCCTCACCAATACTGAAAGTATCTGAATCCTTGTGGCTGTTCTAGACTTTCAGTGCAGCAGTGGGAAAGGCAGACCAATCAGTTCACGGGACGTGTGGTGGAAAGGGTTCACAGCAATGGGTTTGGGGACTTTCCCTGCAGAGCAGGAGAGTTCAAACTCTCTGTGGTTGAAGGATCAGGCTTCTAAAAATTCCAAACATCATAATCCAGTGTCTTTGAAAATGCAATAAAAGCAAATGACTAGAGAAACGAAATTAAAGAAGACATTCGTGATACAAACCCCATTTGTAATTATTGGGCCAGACTTGGTGCCTTCACTTGTCATCAGACTTTGATTTTGCTGATGTCGAGGCCACCATGGGCATCATCATTATTTCCTTGGGCGCAGCTTCTTTGCCAGCACTGGGAGGTGGTGGTAGGCAGCAGATACGGGTGGGGAAGACAGGCTTATGGAGAGAGGGTCTCACGGGGGGAAAAGGGATGGCAGAGAGGGGAGGAGGAGTGAGGTGAAGGGTCACCACGATTCTGTTATAATAACAACTGTTACTTCTGTGCATCTTACTATGTGCCAGGTGCCGTGCTAAGCGATTTTCATGAATTAGCTCTTGTAATTGGCACAAAACCCATAGGAGGTGGGATCTGTATTATTATCCCCATTTACAGATAAAGAAACTGAGGCTTAGGTTGGTGAAGGCCCCTGAAGTTTATACCGTGGGTGAAACTGCACAGCTCTCAGTTGACAAACATCCAGGGCCCTGTTCTTCACGGTTCCTCGTGCTATGTTACAAAGCGGCATTCCCCAGACAGCTCTCAAGTGTGCCTCCAATGCCCGGTGGAGGGGGGGGCGGCTCTTCGTTCAGGTTTGCTGGGGGGTTGGTGTTCAGAAATTTCCCAGAGAACAAAAGCCGGAGTCCTTAGGAACGCTGCTCAGCCAGGGCCCAGGGGCCACCAGGGGGCAGCAGAGGCCTGAGCTGGCCCCGCTGCCCTGTCCCCAGCTGACTGCCACCTCCAAGCAGCTGCCCCAGTCAAAACCTGAACCGCTAGGGGCCAAGAATAGCAAGGGGCTGTAATTCACATGGGTACTCCTTCTCAGGGTTTCGAAAGTCCCTCACGTCATCCCTATCATTTCACGGTCCTGCTCACAGAGCACTTTTTCCAAGTTCCTCAAACGGGTCCAGTCTTTAGGGACACACGCTTCCTGCAGATGGCATGTTTGATGCTGGGCCGTGTGCTGGGATTAAGGAAAAAAAAATACGAAACCCCAAAACAGGTCTTGCCCCCAAGGCAGACTGTCATGTAAATAAATAACCAGGGTACACTGTGTACAGTGCCATAATAGGTATGCCTGTGAAATCTGGTGGCAGCATAAAGTAGGGGAAAGAGAAGTGGAATTAGAACATAGTCATTTAGTTCGGAGGGAGCCCAAGGGAGCGTGCCTGCCTGTAGGAGTCATCTTTCCCTGTGAGCTGAAGCAGAGAAAGAGGCTGATGGCTCTGGTCTAGAAGGATGTTGGGTCTCTTGGATGCTAAGAGACTATCAAATATTCCACCAATCATAATGTTGGCATCTCTTAAGTCCTTGGTCAGGATGTGGGTTGGGATATTTGAAGCAGGAACCAACCTGGGCTCAGGAAGCTGGCGAGAGAGGGTAGAGGAGTGTGGTTAGGAGGTTACTCTGCAGTCCCCTGACAAGGTCAGTGGGCTCCAAGATGCAGCAAAGCCAGTGGAGAAGAGACCCAGCCTAGCACACCACCTCTTACTTCTGATGGCAGCCGTGGTCCTTCATCTCCAAGGATAACAAGGAAGCTGAGGCCAGCCCAGACGCCCCCTACCCTAAACCAACAGTGTGGCTCTCTTGGGTGGTGGGGGGCAGTTTCCATGTCTCCATCCAGCCCATATCCCTTCTCCCAAAAGAGTTTGAAGTGGGACTTGACTGGGTCTTTGACAACCTGGACTCATTCTCAGTTGATAAGTTCTGTGTGGTGGTTGAAGATCTGTGGTCCCCCAAGATTGTCCGAGAAGGAGTAGGGGTGCGAGGGGAGATGTGGGCACTGGAGGCGCCCCCCCCCGACCCCGGTTTGCCCCCTGCAGCCCTCAGGCCTGTCCTGCCCCCCCTCCATGGACACAGGTGTGCTACCCCATGGCCAGAGAATGCCATGTCACATGGGACACCCCTGCTTTGCCCATCTTTAATTTTATTCCCAGGCAACTTCCTCCTTGGCAGGCTGACCCCGGGTGGCGGCTTGGGCAGTCATCTTCATCACAGCCCAGGGACAGGGAAAGGGAGGAGCCCCGGGGCCTGGGGGCTCAGCAGGCAGTGGCCCCAACACAAGCAAAACATTTTGTGATCTTCTCATGCTTTTTCTTTTTTTAAAGTTCACATGCCTTTCGCCTTCTACTTTTTAGTGTGTCTTGGCAAGCTTTAACATAAAAACAATGTTTTAAATGACTTACTGTTCAATACAAAGTGAGCTGAATGGCTGGTTTATTTTTTCAGTTCTAAGATGCTGTCAGTTGCAAGAGGCACCACAGATTTAAGAACATTAAAAAAATTTTTTTAAGGTGCAAGGAACATAGCTGCATTAACAGACACATCAACACATTCAGATTTTTAGAATTGTTTATATGAAAAAAATGCACAACTTCAAGTTAAGGAAATCCTTGTTGGTAATTTTCAGCCTCCGAAAAAAACTCCAGAGTGCAAATTGGCTCTCCTGGCAGGTGTGCGATGCTTGCCCTTCGCTTCATGTCCCCCTCATGCAGCGGTGAGAGGCACAGGGTGATCTCATGCTTGATCTGAGTTGGCCCCTGGGTTTTTCTAGAAAGTTTTTTTCTGGTCCCACAGAATGCTCAGGGACTGGAATTCAATTAAACCACTCCTGTTCCATAAGGGCCCCTCTCAACACATTTCAGAATTTTTTTTTTCCTTTTTAAAAAAAATTTCAATTTATTTAATTTTTTTTTCACATTTCAGAACTTTGACCTCTGAAGTTAGAAATGGTTCTAAAATATCACCCCATCAACGAGCATAAAGGAATCGCAATACGGATCTAGCGCTCTAGGTTTACCTCGTCCTCTCCGTACCACTAACGGAGGAGTCTCACGCCAACGGCTGACGACTTCAGGGAGGTCCTCGGGGCCTCCGTCGCTGACACCAGTTTTCCAGAGCTAGTAATTAAAGAAGTGGGAGGGGGGAGGAATGAGAATCTAGGTCATTGGTGTGTCCTAGTTTTTGGCCAACACTTTGTCTCGTGTCCTCTTGTGTGGTTCTTACAACAACACCGGGAGAATAATTACCACAAATGTTCTCACAGGACCAGGGAAGAAATGGAGTCTCTGACTGAAGAAGCACCAGGTGGCTAGTGAATGGCAGAACAGGCCTTCCACTGGGCTCTCTGGTGTTGGGTCCCCAGGCCTCCCTCTTCCTCATGTGGCTTCTGTGGTTGTGGGAAACACCTGGGGTGCTTTTGTTTCATTTGTTTGTTCCAACAACACCAGAATGCTTTTTTGAAGCATCTTTTCCTGACACTGAGGGCCAACCCCCAAGTAACTCTAAGACACTGAAGAGGGAGAGAAAGAGAGAGAGAGGTGCTAGAGAGCCCTGGAATGTATGTGGGTATAGGACAAAGGCCTATTTAAATGCATTTAACTGGCAGCTAGTTGTCTGAGTCCCAACTGTGTGCCCACCATGGGACAGACAAGTCCCTAGAGTGGGCTCCCTATTGCCCTCAGCCACCTCGGGGAGTCCTGAGGGACAGACCTTGGTGACCACAAATCTGTCAGAAGACTGAGTCACTTCTGAGCTCTGCCCAGGGTTCAGCCTGCCCTGGAGACACTGCTTGTCCCTTGCCAGTGGGGGACATGGGCAGGTAGGCCGGGAAGCCCTCTGCTAACGTGGCACGGTGAGCTCAGTGTGGGGAAGCTGCTGCCCGGGCTCAGAGGTGGGCTCGTGAATCTACCAGTGCGGAAGGGCAGAGGGTGGGCTCAGTGTTTGGGGGTGGGGGGAGTTGTATCCTTGAGGAGGTGACATGGGAGCTGCCCTGAGAAGGATGAAAGAGATTCACCAGGCGGTGGAGGGCATTCCTGGCAGGGGAACAGTGTGAGCAAAGCTCAGAGATTTGGGGCTCCATAGCAGAGAGGATGGTGTGGGTATGAAAGTGTGTGTGTGTGGGGGGGAAGAGAGACAGAAACAGAGACAGAGAGAGGCAGGCTTCTATTTGTGTCCACAGGTCTTTCCTTGGCCTCTGGCTCCGGGGACACCCTCCCCAGAGCAACTGGCCCAGCCCTGAACTCTAGGGGCCTTTCCCCATTATCCTCTGGGCTCAGAGCTTCTGCACTTCAGCCCCATAAGTGCTTCTCTGTTCCCATAGCAGCTCCCCGCCTGGACTTTGTTCCTCCGAAGGCCGCCCTGAGCGGGCCTCCAGAGGGACACTTGATCCCGGCCCCTGGCCACCGGTGGCGCGCGGCCCTTGCAGCAGCTGCGACGATGGCGTTGACTCCAGATGGAAAGTGTTTCGAGAATTCTGATGTGACACCACACCATCACGACACTGCACTGAGGACAGTAACTGATCTGGGAGGGGCCCAGTGAAGCCACTCCCGGCTTTGCCTCTTGTCAAGGGCTGGCTCGGATCAAGGAGCTCAGTGTGGGTGTGGCCATCTAGAACCAAGCGGTGGCAGAGGGAGAGGCCTTCTGGGTGTGCAGACCACTGCCAGGAGCAGTCTGGGGGCATACATGCCTCCGTCCCCTGTGACTTGAGCCTAGTGCGGGCCACGCACTCCAGCCACTGGCTGGGGGCAAGGCCCCACTGGGCATCTCTAGGTTCTCCGACCCCATCCTGGGGCCCAGACTGTCTCTCCTCCTGCAGGCCAGGCCTCCCCTCCCAGAGGACCGCCAAAGTGCTGCCCGCGGCGTCTCGCGGTTCAGTCCTCCGGCCCCGCTAAGCCCTGCTTAGGCAGGTGAAGAGCTGGGGCTCCCCAGCCACACGCGGGAGGATGAAAGGGGAGCGCCCTGCCCCAGCTGCCATCCGCACCCTGGGCCCAGACCCAGGACTTGTCTTCAAGGCACCATCTGTTGCCTGCCAGGGCTGAGCAGGGACAGAAGGCTGGCACTGAGGCTCAGGGGCCAGAGCTGGGAGGGGACGTCACAGGGGCCCGCGCTGCAGGTTTTGAGGGCTCCCTGGTGAGAGAGCACCTCCTTGCCCCTTCTGCCACCATCAGCCACTGGTGCGAAGTCTGAAGCTGGAGCTGAGGGATCAAGGAGCTCGAAGTGGTCAGTCCCCGTCTCGGGCAGGCTTCAGCGTCCCCAACATCTAAGAGCATTCCCTTCTGGGGAAGCCAGAGGGCACAGCCAGATGGTCTGCAGCCCAGGCAGGCATCCAGTTCCAGGTCTCACAACGGTCACCGTGGAATCATGAGACAGGAGCTGGCGCTGGGCATCGGTCCACGGATGGGCTGCCTGGGGTTGGCGGCCTGGCTGGCTCTCTGCCTCTCCCTGGGAGGAGGCCATTCTCAGAGCACAGAGAAGAACAGGGTGGGAGGCTCCTCTGGGTGGGAAACAAACCCCCACTGGGCAGGGCCCTTGGGACAGGGGCATGTCACAGGGACTGGGGAGAGGGGGGCCGCCTGCACCTGCCACTTTAGAAGGGACCAGTGGGTTGGAGAGAAGACAGAAGGGAAGGAGAGTGGATTTGAAGATCGGGAAGGAAAACAAGAGAGAAAAACGTGAGAGAGGAGAGGTGAAAGGAAGGGTTGGTTGGGCTCCCGGTAACAGAGACCCCAAGATAACAGTGACTCAAACAAGATGGTGCCTCTCTTACATAAAGCTATAGGTGATAGTCCAGGGCTAGTGCTGGAACCCAGGCTCCTTCTTCCACAATTTCCCAAATATAAGCTGTGGTGTGGAGGAAGTGATAGGCATAGGGCATACCCTCACTTTTGGACTGGAGTGGGAGTTGCACACTTGGCTCCCTCTGCCGTGTCACTGATCAAAATGGAGTCACAGGGCTGCCCTCTAGCTGTAAGAGAAGCCGAGGAAGGTCTTTGTTCTGAGCATCCTATGTGTCCAGATGAAAAAGCTCCATGAGATGGAGCACCTGAGTGGCTCCGTGGGTTAAGCCTCTGCCTTCGGTTCAGGTCATGATCTCAGGGTCCTGGGTTCGAGCCCTGCATTGGGCTCTCTGCTCAGCAGGGAGCCTGCCTCCCCCTCTCTCTCTGCCTGCCTCTCTGCCTACTTGTGATCTCTCTCTCTATGAAATAAATAAATAAAATCTTAAAAAAAAAAAAAAGCTCCATAAGAAAGGAGAAAATGGGTATTGGGGCAGAGAGAAATAAAGAGGAAGAGAAGCTCTTGGAAGGAGGAGGGTGGAGAGAGGGAGGAAGAGGGAAAGAAAGACTCTTAGGAGCAACTTGGACCTATGGTGACACCTGACCTCCCATCACACCGGGACCCACCCCCAGGGCTTTGTCATATGCAGGCTCAGTGGGGGCTGGGAACGCTCCCCCTTCCCCAGAGATACATTAACCTGCAACCTGGGCCCAGACCTGACATGGATCGGGGATACCTTGGCCACGGTCTGTGGAGAGGGGTCTGCATCTAACAAAAGGAAACTAGATGAAGTGCAGGGTTTACTTTCCTACTTAGCCAAGAAGAGATTCCAGGAGGCACTCTGGTCACCAAGAAGGATGTGATGTCATACCGGGTAATATTCTTTCTCATTGTTAAGGAAGGAACTTGACCAGTTTTCTTCAAGATACATGAAAGTACATAAAACTAGGATCATTTCACATATCGCTCAGGTCACTCTGGGCCACAAGTAACAGAAAACCCAACCAAAATGTTGGATAGGAGCATTTATTATCTCTCAAAACTAGAGGTCCAGAGGAGGGCTATTCTGGGATTGATTAAGTCCACAGCTCCATGATGTCTGGGCTCTGGTTCCCTTTCCTGGAAATCCTCACAGCTCTTCCTTTTGGTTGTAACACAGTAGCTAGACCGCCCAAGCATATTGTTCTAAATCTGCTTTCAAAGGGAAGACATTCTCCTCACCAGGGCCATCTTATCTATGAGGGAAACCTTTCCCAGAACCTCTTCATCAGAATTGTTTGGAATCAGAGTCCTTTCTTGGCTGGAATAGGTTACAGCTCTATCCTTTGACCAACCATTGGCAAGGGTGAATAGGGTCACCCCTTCCCATGGGATGGTTGGTTTTGACCAATCACTAGTTCTCAGCTGGGGCCCCCTTCTCTGAGCATGTTGCAGCTGGATCCTGAACAAAGAAAAATTCTGTTATCAGAGAAATAGGGAGCCACGGCTGCTGGTTAGGCTCTGGGTAGGTATTAATAATCAATTAGAGCTCTTTTTCTTGGATGGGCATTACCAATCAAAGTTGGCACAGGAGACAAAGCACATGTATCATCTCGGCCTTAGATGATGCAGAGTAAAGAAGCCATAATTTAGGGCATCTTCAGTGACCCAGTCATCTTGTCATTGCTTCCTGTAGGAAGTAGGAAGGATTTAAATACATCTCAAAATACTTTTACAGTCCACCCTTCAAAGGGTGGCAGGTAATCCCATCCCTTTGAGTGTGGTCTTGATGTAGTAATTCATTTTCCGTGAACAGAAAATGGCCGAAGTGATGGTGTGTGGATTTGAACGGTGTCATAAAAGGCAGTGTAGCTTTCGCCTTGCTCTCTCTCAGATCACTTGTTCTGGGGAAGACCAGCCACCATGCCATGACAATGCTCTGACAGCCCTTCAGAGAAGTCCCTGTGGGAAGGAGCTGAGACCATCTGCCAACAGCCATGTGAGGAAGCCATTTTGGACGTGGATCTTCCAGCTCCAGTCAAGTTTTTACATGACTGGCGTCCCTGTCGATATCTACAACCTGAGGAACACCCCCAAGCCAGTATCCCCCAGCTAAGCCACTTTCAAATTCCTGACTCACAGAAGCGGTGAGATAATAAATGTTGATTGTTTGAAGCCACCAAGTTTTGGGGTGATCTGTTGTGCAGCCAGGGCTGGGACAAGGGGGAAGCGAGTGAGGAACCCAGGGCATGAAATTCAAGAACCAACCCTGAGAATGAAGCTCCTCCTTAAATTTTGTGCCCCAGCTTCCTCACTTGCTTTCCTTTCATCCCGACCCTGTGTCTAGCACTACATAACCTTCCATGCCTCTTCCCATTTCCCAGCATTCTCCCGCTTGCCCTTGGGGATCCTTGGGGTTCCAAAGAAGCTGGCTCCATCACTGGTTCCAAGGGTGGAGTGTGTGACTAAGCCCGTCAGCACATTCCAGTGCCCTTAGGTCTCAGCGACTTAATCAGCTGTGGCCTGTGGCCCAGTCCTGTCCAATCAGAGGAGGTATCAAGCCTTTTACGAGGGATCCCAGGACGGATAGGATTCCATTCTTGTCATCAAACAAGGTGAGGGTAACTGTGCCAGAGGGCCTCCGGCAGCCTTTTTGGGACCTCTGGGTTGGGGTTGGGGATAAAGCTCCTAGCAAGATCCAGAGGGACTGAGTCCTGGGGACATGGTTCAGTTGCTATGTTGGTGCTCACCTGAAGCCAGGCCCCTCTCCGGACTTTGCACCCCAGTGAACTAATAATTTCCTTTCCAAAAAATCGAAGCCAGTGTGAGTCTGGTTTTCTGTTACAGGCAAAGGAAAGCGCAAATGTGATGTTAAACACACAGAGGAGACCCCACATCAGTTACTCATACAGCTGCTGCCAAAGGTCCAGCTGTTTCTCGCTGTGCTGAATGAGTATCCAGATGTCCTGTGAAAGTGTTCTCGCTTCAGCCAGATGTTGAATATCTCGTAGATGGAAGGTTAACGTGATTTAATGCTTAAAAGCAAACTTCCTTCCCTGCCCCATCTCCACCTCCATGCCTGCCCACTCTGAGTCCCTTCCCAGTGGCGGTGTCCCACACAAGTCCTCAGGCAGGTGTCCCAATTTGCATCCTGTGATATACCCTCCAGTCCACTTGTCTGTCATATTCTTCCACGGCTGTTTGGGTTGGGGATTGGTGTCTAGCCCAAAGAGCCGGTCTAGAGGCTGGCCAACCACCCAAGTGTGGCTAGGCACGAAGGGATCAGCTGGGGCGAGTGGTCTTTGTGTCTCAGAACCACGGCGTTCTGAAGAAGGAAGCAGTTACAGGCAGAGCTGCGAAGCAGAGACGGGGCTGGGGGAGAATGATGAGGAAGTGGAAGTTATGTGGGAGCGGAAGAGAGGAGCAGGTGAGGCTACAAGGAGAGAGCTGCCCCAGAGTCCAGGGCAAGAATAAGCTGGTTGATAGAAGAGGGCGGGATGGATTCACAGACAGAACAGACGCCCTGAGTGAGGAAGACTGCCACTGAGGAGACAGAGGGTAATCAGTCAAGATAGGCCAGACTCAGCTGCAGAAATGAATAGTCCCAGATGCCAGCGGCTGACCCAGCCAGAGTTTGATCTTGACCACACACAACCTGTCCATCACATGTCCACAAGGACAGTGCTGCGCCGTCCGGGGCCATGAGGTCTCAGACCTGTAGAAGCTCTACCTTGGCAGGTTCTTCCACGAGTGCAGAGGCGGGGAAGGAAATCCAGCCAACTGCTCATCAGCTAGTAAGGCTTCTGCCCAGAGATGACACATGACCCTTCCACTGACAATTTTTGACAGTACTTTATTTTATTATATTTTAACTTAATTTTATTTTATTTTATTTAGTATTTGACAGAGAGATAGAGAGCACAAGTAGGCAGAGCAGCAGGCAGAGGGAGAGGAAGAAGCAGACTCCCCGCTGAGCAGGGAGCCCAGTGCTCAGAGCCCTGGGCTTGACCCCAGGACCCTGGAATCATGACCTGAGCCGAAGGCAGCCACTTAACTGAGTGAGCCACCCAGGTGCCCCAACTGTGCTTAATTTTAAAGGTGGAAGTGTAGTGCCATGCTACTGTGTGTGTGCAAAGACAAGAAACAGGAATGTTGGTGGCCAGCTTTAGTGATGTCCAAAGAAAGCACAGCTAGAGGGCCACTTCCGTCTGCATAGGTCTGGATCTCACAAGGCCCTGCTGTACTGCGGTCCAGGTTTGCACACACATGAGATCTTGGTCACCCTTACTGGCCCATGCAAGCCTCGCAATTCCCACTGCCCTCTACACACACGCTGGCTTATTTCTTGTCGCTTAAGACCTCACTCCAGGGCGCCTGGGTGGCTCAGTGGGTTAAGCCGCTGCCTTCGGCTCAGGTCATGATCTCAGGGTCCTGGGATCGAGCCCCGCATCGGGCTCTCTGCTCAGCAGGGAGCCTGCTTCCTTCTCTCTCTCTCTCTGCCTGCCTCTCAGTGTACTTGTAATTTCTCTCTGTCAAATAAATAAATAAAATCTTTAAAAAAAAAAAAAAAAAAAAGACCTCACTCCAGGGACTTCATATTTCCTTTGAATGGTCCTTTCTTAACGGGGTACTCTGTCTCTCAAAAGCCTAAAGTCAGCACAAAACACCTTTGTGTCTCTATTTTATAACAAGGTGGGGATCCGCAGGCCTGCCTGCCTCAGGAATGTCCGAGGAGACTGCCGGAAACTCTATTTGCACACACTGAGCCTTAGCAGGTTCCCCTGGCAGGTAGTAATACAAATCCATAAAGTGCTCTAGGGCTTACCATTAGCCAAGCACTGTGCTAAGAACTTCATCTGAATTCCTTCATTGAAAATACTTTCAACCTCACTTTGCAGGTGAAGAGACTATGGCATAGAGAGGTGAGCGACTCCCTTGAGGTCTGATTTTTGTATCTGTGCTTCTCACACTATAGGAAACCCCCAAGAGAGATGGTGAGGAGGGTTTGGGGGCCAGCCCTGGGGGGCTGAGATTGATCTTTGGGGAGGGAAAAAGAAGGGTCAAGGCTGCCCCAGGTGGGGAGAGAGCTTACCCGGTAGGAGGAGACAATCTGGGATCTGGGAGAAACACACTTAATGCGACAGGGTGTGGTATCCTTCAGGTACCCTTAGGCCTCAAGTCCCTCTTGGAGAAGATTAAGAAAATATAAACAAACAAACAAGTAAATAAATAAAAATAAGCTGTCTTTGAGCATATATAGTGATCAGATTGTGGTCTCTAAACATCTTTCCTCACTCAAAGGAACTACGGCTTCTTGGAGAATTAATTGGCTGTTTCCCGGTCTGGAGCAGGAAATTTACAAGAGGAGCCCAGAATGTCTTATACCGGAAGCCAAGAAAGTTATCAAACACTATTGGGGTCGTGTCAAAAGGACGCAGGTGGCAACTTGAAGGAGAACCTACTAGACAGAAGGGGATCATTTGTGCATCAAAATAAAAACTAAACAAGTAAACAAAAACCTTGCAATGAATTGCAACACATGAAATATTTTAAAGATCCATAAATTCAAAGTGACAATAATTGAAAAAAAAAAGACACTTGGAGGATGCTTACAGGAAACTAACTCACTATTCTGAGAACTGAAAAATAAAGGGAAAGAAATTGCTTAAAAGCTAACTTTGGGGCCTCCCAATAATAAAGTGAATTTGAGGCCTGTTGGAAGGCTTCTCATGTACTCCCAAGACTCTCCCGTGGGCTTTCTCCAGGCCTGAATTTCCACCATTAGAGATGAATTTCTTTGGGTTAAGAGATGTTCTGAATCAAAGCCAAAGTACCCTTGGGAGAGGTTTGGTAACTACTTCCCTCACAGATTGTACTAGAAGAGAAGTGGGAAGTCCTCTGATTCCTGGGTCAGACAGATAAGGGTACAGCTAGAGCTGGGAGGATCGAAGAACCTGGCAACATCATCTAGGGGCAAGAATTGTTCAGCTTGAATGCACCCAAGAGCACCTGAACTGGCTCTCCAAAGTCTAGCTCCTTGGTAGCCCCATCAAATGGCATCTGTTCCAGGAGGTAGAAAGCAGGGTAGAAAAGTATATTTTATTATATATCCCAGGTGATTTGGACCCAGGTGCTTCTGTTCCAATTTTCTGGGAGACGCTGGGCCAGGGCTCCTAGATCTTTCCTAGTAGCCTGTGTGGCTTGCTGCTCCAGCAATGGTGAACTGTCACAGCTTCTGCAAACTCTCACAGACCCCTTTCCCTGGGCCCTCTTCACCACCGCCAGGCCATTCCTTGTGTGGGGAAACTGGCACCAGGGAGAAGGGACCCAGCCGCACGGGTCCCAGTGTGAGCTCTGAGCTGCTTACTCTCCCCTCTCCTGTGGCTTCCTGAGCTGTCCTGACATGCCCAGCATCTCATGTGACAGCCGACTCACCCCTGGCCCTTGGTGCTTGACGCCACTTGTTGGGCTCCCCTGGGCCTGGGACCGTGCATCTCCACTGAGGGATGCCCCTCTCGTCCCTGGTGCCCTCACAGGACCCTTGTCCCTGGTCAGGAGGTTCTTCATACCCAGCTGATCAGCTCTGTGTCTCAACCCAATTTAGGGTTGATCTATCCTTACTCCGGCATCTGCTAACCATCTCTCGCTGTCCTCTTTCCCACCCGATCACCTCCCCAGCCCCTGCCTAACCCTTGGACCTCTCCCAGTTCCTCCCTCCTGCTTCACGGCCCTCCCCTGCTGAAAGGGCACCTGGATTCCAGGCCTGAGCCCATCCTTCTTCCCCAGGGACCGAGCACCTGATTTGGGGTTGACCTTCCGAGTGCCATCCCCACATGCTCAGCCCTTGACTAACAGCCCTGGGTTTGGAGCTCTTAGCTTTCTTCTTCGGACACCTGGCCTTCACCTGACCCCATGACCACCATCAGCTCTGGCCCTCCCTGGCCGGCCTTTTCCCCCTGCCACCCAAGCCTGGGTTATGACATCTTTCCGCGGAGTGGCTCTAATTCGGTGGTGTCCACAGGCACGCGCACACACACCCTTCCTCGTCCTGACACCCTGTCCCACTGCTGTGGAAGTCTGGCTGGCTGTGTTTATTTTCCTTCTTCTAATTTCCCTTTAGAACAAACACCAGTCCTGTAACACGGACCACTACCCGCACCGCCTCCCACCCCCAGATCTGTAGCCTCCCCACCCGCGCCCTGTCCTGCTCGCAGCTGTGAATGAGAACAGAGTGAGTCTTTTCGCAGGAGGCAGGGGCCTGAATGAATTGATCACAGCCTCCCAGCCAGCAGGGGAGGAGCCGGGAGCCTGTGTGTCTGCATCTTAGAAACTCTTTGCACATCCGAAGCTCATAGATTTCCATGTGCCTCAGAGCAAACACCTCCCCACCTCACCCGCCTCCTTTCGAATTTTATTTTAATTCATTTTTGGTCCCATGTATTTTGTTTTCTGTTTTCTACAAGGGAGCCTGAATCAGGGCCTCAGAAAAACAAGGCTGAGCTGCCAACTGGAAATGTTTGCTCTGGGGGCGAGTTCGGAGGCTGGCGTCAGGCGGGGCAAGATCCGTGCCAGTGGAATGTGATTTGGGGGGGAAGCTGCAGGTCACTCAATTGCTGGCAGCCCGCCCAGAGCAACTGGATGCTTTCTGGGCTCTGTGTATGTGTGTGTGTGTGTGTGTGTGTGTGCGCGCGCGCGCGTGTGTGTGTGTGTGTGTGTGTGTATGTGTAGACTTTTTTCCCTCATGCAAACAGAGCCCTGGAGATGTGGAGACAGAAGCATTAGGAAGAAACTAGACAGGGGGTTGGAAAATCAGAAAGCTGGGGAGATTAGGTGGGTGGGGATGGGAGACTGGGGCCAGGAGCTGCACGGCGACTTCATCCAGCACCCACTGTGTTCCCAGCTCGGAACTGGGGGCCCTCAGGATCAAGGGGAGATACAGACCACCCTGGCTCCCTGGGGCGGGAGGGAAACAAGGCTCACAGGAGAGAACACAGCCAGGCCAGCCTGGAAGTTCCCCAGAGCAGGCTGTATGATTGACAGAAGGTGTTCAAGGAAGGCTTCCTGGAGGAGGTTTGGTAGGGTCCAAGCCCCGAAGCATGAAGTAGTGCTTTGAAAGGAAAGGAGAGGTGTTCAAGATAACAATTTGTGGCTATCATACGCCAAGCCCTTTACACTGACCATCCCCTTTAGTCCTCCCAGCAACCCTAAGAGGGTCACTGATCTTCCCATCTGACTTTGGAAACAAGAAGACTGAGGCCCAGAGAGATGAGGGAACTTTGCCAAGCTCCCAACTTGTAAATGGTAAGCCAACATTCAACCAAGGGCTGTCCCACTCTAAAGTCCCATTTCTCCTCACCACACTGAGGGTCCTTTTCCACTTATCCAAGTTCCCCATGTAAGGGCCCATTTTTAAAAAAAAATTCTTTCTTTCTTCCCATATATCAATCTATCTATCATATATCTATCTAACCCTGGATAGAACACTGTTAAATTCAAAGTCGGGATCTAAGGTGCCCAGGCAGATTCCCAGAGATGGTGTGACAAGTACTTGGAGATCACAGATCTGGCTTCACCATTCCCAGGAATTGGGGGCTGGGGCCCTTGGTAGTCCTGCCAGTTTCCATCTCAAGCCGAGCCTTTCCTGCAACCTGACTCACCTTACCGATGACCCACGTCCCCTCCCACACTCCCTAGCATACCCCCTTCACATGCCAAATTCTTTCCCACCCCAGGAGCTCACTCTGGGACCGCCCATTGTGGGGGTCCTCAGAAGATATGTAGGCTCTTCTGAGCGGCGCATGAAACCCAGGTGAACCAGACAGAATGAATTTCTTCAGGGCAACCAGCAGGACCCTAGAAAGTCGAGAGTAAGGAAGTCAAGGGCTGCCATGACTTCCCAGAGGTATCTAACAAGTCCTCTCCCTGTTCATGTCTCCATTTTCTGTTTTACAATGAGGAGTGGCCTGGATGGCCGCAGTGAGAGTGGTCTGCGTCCTCTGCCACAGACGGAAGGAGAGAATCTAAGAATGCAGAGTTGATATGCAGGTGAGAGGAGCTTGTCTCAGGTGGCCAGCACACTGCAGAGATTGTCTGGCACAGGAAGCAGGGGTCATCACAGGCTCAGGAGGAGAGAAGGAAATAAGCCAGCCTTGGTAGGACAGAAGACAGAATGAGGGAAAGTGGAGTCAGGCTCAGCGTGGTTAGACCCAAGCTTGTCAGGCAGAGATCAGATGGATGGTGATCTATTGGATTAGGATGACTCCAATGGCCACGTGGGGACTTTATTGGTCTGAGGTCAAATAGTTGGTTAGTCTCCCCCAGTGGTTCTTTTTGACCTAACTGACCACTAGTATTAGTAAGCACTGACTTGGGGTCACCTGGGCCTGCCAGATCATGGTGGTTGAACTGATTCATCAATTCCACAAGACAACTGATTTTTACTATTGTTTCCAGGAAACAGGTAATTGACTGAATTCACCAAACCCAATATTTGTTCTGGCTTTTCAGAGACAGTCTTTAGATCCAATCTCTTTGGTCCTCAGACACTTTTAGGCTACCCGCTACTTACCAAAAACAGCCAGACCCTTGAGAAGGCTGGGGAAAAAACAAAAACAAAAACAAAAAACCTATGAACAATAAGCTTGGGGACTCAGTCTCTCCAACAATAAAATGGGAAGATTGGACTGGATCAAGAGTAGCAAACATATAGTGTGAATACTACCACTATTTCTCTTTCATCTATGGCAGACATTGCTAATCAATCGCAGCACTCATTCTCACAGGACCAGATGCAGCCTCAGACTCCTTTTCAACACAGGGCTTCGGGCAGCCCTACCAATCAATTAGATTTGGCATGCATGATAAAAAGCATTTGTCTTCTGGGCACTAGCTGGTCTCCAAGCCTCCCTCCAGCTGTGCTGATCTAGGATTGCAACTGATTAGGTATCTGAGGTCTCAGCCTGGAGACCACCAGATCGACAGCTGTCCCTGGGGCTTCTCAGGTCTGTGGAACTGCCCTTGAGCCGGGCCGGGGCTGAGCTGGTGCCTTATTAATTTTCCTCACTGCTAATAAATGTGCATTGCGTCAGCCCCACTCTGCCCCCTCATGTTCTCCGGCTGCCGCCAGCAGCGGGGACTTTTTCAGAGAGCTGTAAAAATAGTTTTTTTAAGGAGCTTGCACAGAAGAAGCAGCCAAGCCTTTTTTGTTTCCTTTCTTTTCTGAGGGAATGGGGGAGATGGGTAGGGAATACTTCACAATGAAGGAATGTGCTCCTTGGGGAATTTAAAGTTGTTTTCCCTTTTCTTTCTTTCTTTCTTTTTTTTTTTTTTTTAAAGAAGTTATCACACTCTGGTTTCACATCTAGCCACAGAGCATGTCTGTGAGGATTGGTAACCGCTCCCCGGAGATCACTGGCTTAAGCCAGGTCTTGTTAGGCTGTTGACAACTTGGTGCTGATGAGCGAGCCCTAATGAGCCGCTTGTTTCCTACCCCCCCTCCCCAACCCACCGCTGGCTGATCCAGCTTTGGTGTTCCAGGGGGCTTGATGGCTCCATGAGACAGATTTTCTTTTTCTTTTTCTTTTTTTTTAAATTTATTTATTTATTTGACAGGGAGAGATCACAAGTAGGCAGAGAGGCAGGCAGAGAGAGAGAGGAGGAAGCAGGCTCCCTGCTGAGCAGAGAGCCCTATGCGGGACTCGATCCCAGGACCCCGAGATCATGACCTGAGCCGAAGGCAGCGGCTTAACCCACTGAGCCACCCAGGCGCCCCGAGACAGATTTTCTTGCCTGCAATGGAGGCTAGGCAGGCAGGAGAACTTTCCTTCCAACGAGTGAATGTTTTACTTTTCCCCACTGGTGTTCTGGGTTTTGCAGAGGTTGCTGACCAATGCTAAGATGCTAGGGTTGGAGAGGGTCTCAGGAGAGGTAGGCTCCAGCTCCCCCTCACTCTTCCCATTTCGTAGATGAAGAGACAGAGGCTTCAGTGGATAGGAAGGCAGGGCAGGCAGGAGTCCGAGGGAGGGTACTTCGAGTGGATCCCAGGAAGAGAGCACCTCTCTTGCCTCCCAGACCACCAAGTCAAAGCTACGGAACTCTGATGAGTCTAGCCCAGAGCTTCTTGAACCTGAGGAACATGTGCCGTTGTCCGAAAAGACCACACATCATCACTGAACCCTGGGACACAATTGTACTCTTCTGCTTTACGCTTTTAAATTATTATATAATTATCAAGTGAAACAAATCAATAAATTAATAAACAAAACTACAAAGGTGGTAAAACATTCATGACATTAAGTTAGTACGAGAACAGGAGATGGGGAGGCCAAGTCAGACACTGCTCAGAGGAAGCTAGGAGCCTGGACACGGAGCTCCTTCAGGCCAGTCCTCTTGTCCTCTGGCTAACTGTTTCTTCCTTGGACAGGTCTCCTTGAGACATAGATGATCCCGTGGTTTTTTAGCAAATTCTCCAAAGCAGGCAGTACCATGTGACCCTCTCCCCTCTCCTCTGCCATCTTGCCCACCCATGGGAAGAACTCTTGTTGGGCTTTGCAAGGAAGCAAGTGCTGCTCCTTCCTATCTCCTTTGGGTGAGAATAGACCGTGAACATGATGTGTATGTAGCCCATCTAGGGTGTTAGTAGCAGGAAAGCGCTGGTAGTTTAGTCGTAGAGAGGTGGCCTCAGCAAAGAAGTGACATGACAACAAAGGCTTGGAGGAGGCAAGGGAGCAAGCCATGGATGTTTGTCAGGGAGGCGGCCTGCTGAGCCGAGTCCCAGTGCTCTCCAGCATGGTTTAAATGTCCCTTCCTCCAGGCAGTCTCCCAGAGTTGTCCCACCATGCTCAGAACTCGCACGGCTTTTCCTGCAGCATGGAGCCCTGTGCACCATGTCTTGGAGCTCTTATCAGGCTTGAGTTATCCTTCTGCTGGACCAGGAGCCTCTTGAGGTTGGACATCACTCCTTCCCCCTCCGGAATGTCCTCCCTCCCTGGGCAGGGGTGTTTGCTCTCCTCACTGCTGTATCCCCAGCCTCAGTTGGTGATCTACGAATGCAAACAGATTTGTCAGAAATGGACCAAGTAGGAGATGGGAACAGTCTGTCGTTTGCACTCAGGCTCCTGATTTGGACACTTCCTCTCTCTGCCACCCATCATGAGACCTGAATGGGTCCAACATTTGTCAGAGGAGTGGATGACTGCTGATTAAAACCCATCCTCCTCCACTCAGTTTATCAGCGGAGAGGCCAAAAGTCAGAGAAAAGAGGCAGAATCTGACAGGCGCACCTGTTTCTCGTGGTCGGAGCAGCCATCCCTTATAGGAGAGGCTCTGCCTTGGGATCCACTTGCTCTTCTGTCAAAGCAGCTGGTTGGGCAAAAGTTGAGCGAGCCAATATCCCAGCTGTGCAGCAGGCCTTTGTTCATTCAGCCAGTACTTTCTGAGTGCCTACTGTGTGCCAGGGATTTTTCCAGTGGCTGGGATACAGCAGTGGACCAGGCAGGCCAAAACCCCTGCCCTCAGGGTAAGTGTTTGAAAAATGAAAGCAGGGAAAAGGGAGAAGGGGAAGGGGGACACAAACTCTACCTGCGTGCTCAAAGACAGCCTCACTAAGGCAACACAGAAACCCCGGAAGGGAAGAGGGAATGAGCCATGAGGATATCTGGGGGCAGAACACAGCAAAGGGGAAGAGTCAGTGCAAAGATCACTTGGACGGAGGAAGGTAGAGGGAAGAGGGGAAAGTGATTCCAAAAGCGCTCCCTGCCTGGATGTGTCATCCTCGTCCCCTGGGCCAGTGTCCTGCTGATTAATGGTGGCCATGTGGACCCTGTGACTGGGAGCCAAGGAGGGGTTTTGGGGGCCCTCAGGCTTACTGTATCCTACTTTTTGCTCACTGTCCTGGGTGGCCCTATCTAGGGCTGCTGTGAGGACGACTCTGGGTGCTCTAGTCATATGTACCCCATTTCCTTGTGCCAATCCAATTTCCACTCTTGCTCCTTTCTTTTTTTTTTTTTTAATTTTTTAATTTTTTTTAAGATTTTTTTTTTTTAATTTGACAGACAGAGACCATAAGTAGGAAGAGAGGCAGGCAGAGAGAGAAGAGGAGGAGGAAGCAGGCTCCCCTCCGAGCAGAGAGCCCAATGCGGGGCTCGATCCCGGGATCCTGGGATCATGACCCGAGCCAAAGGCAGAGGCTTTAACCCACTGAGCCACCCAGCCACCCCACTTTTGAAAAAAAAAATGAATATTTTATTTATTTATTTGACAGAGATCACAAGTAGGCAGAGAGGCAGGCAGAGAGAGGGGAGGAAGCAGACTCTCTGCTGAGCAGAGAGCCCAATGGGGCTCGATCACAGAACCCTGGGATCATGACCTGGGCCGAAGGCAGAGGCTTTAACCCACTGAGCCACCCAGGCACCCCTCTTCACCCTTTTCTTGATTGGCTGATGGACACACCCATTTTGGAACAATCAGGACAGCCAGCAATGAAGACTCCAGGTTCAGGAATATAGAATTTCATGCAGCAAGTGTCCAAGGTTCCATCCCATCCAGCTAAGAAGATGGCAATCGCTGGATGTTCCCCTGCCAAGCTGTCCTATCCTCACCCATGGGTGTTGCGTGGGCACCAAGAATTTTCTGGGCAGGTTCCACTCAGCAATGCTGGGAGGGCTCCAATGTTTGGATGCCAAGATCTGAGATGCATATGTCTGAGACCCTCGAATGTCCAGAAGTGGGGCCCTGGCATCTGATCTTGACTTGGAACGAGCCGGAGCACTGGGCTGGTCCAAAGGCAGGCCAGTGGCTCCGGCTAAGAGGTGGACAGCAAGAAACTCACCCAGGCTGGCAGCACATGCAGGGACAGCGAGGATGCCGAAGAGCCCGGCATTATGTGTAGCCCAGCTACTCAGTCTCCCAAATGCAAGTCCCTAAGTTCTCAGGAGACAGCAAAGCATGATTGTTCAAAGCTTGGGAGTTTTGGTCAGTTGCCCTGGGATCAAAGCCCACTTCGGTTATTTCCTTTCTGCTGGCAAGGTTTTCCCTCTGGGAATAGTTTCCTTATCTGTAGAATGGGTTTACCTCCTTAGGTCATCATAAGGATTTAGAGAAACAGAGCCTGTCATCAGTCCCTGTGCGGAAGTAATGATTGCTGCTCAGTTATCTAGTATTTGCTCCCAGGGGCCTAAGACCCAGAGCTCTTGCCTTCCTTTCCCTTTCTAGCTTCATTCTTGTTCTTTGGAACAGCCATCCAGGGGATGTGGACCCTCCCGATGGCACGATCATGCTAGCCCAGGGTAACATTCAACAGTTGAGTCAGTGGGGGGATGTTTTTAATGTAGGGCATAGGTTTTCTTGGGGTGTCTATGTAGTGCCATCCCAAGAAGAGGGTGAGACCACCTTGAGCCTCAAGAGCCCTTTTATCTTGGCAACTCTATGAATTCACAAATTCCATATTCCTGTCATCGCAAGGCTATCACTGGCAGCTTCAAAACGAGCAAGTTCCTTGCAGGGAGATGTGCGGTACAGGCAGCACATACCACCAGGGGGCGCTGCCTGGCTACTCTCCCGCGCACGCCCTCGCGCTCTCCCTCTCTCTCTCCCACACACATACATTTTCCAAAGAGGCTGAGGGAAGGCAGAATCAGGAGCCTTGGGATGCAAGTTTACCTTGAGGCTGGGGGTCTATGGGCAGCTAGCCTGGGCGTTGAAGATCGGCCACCTGGTGGGCTGGGAATGACATTAACAGGGACCCTCCGCATCACTTGGGCCCTTTACAGTTTGCCTCCTGTTCCTGTTCCATTCCTGTTCCTGTTACAGTTCCTGCCTCCTGTTCCATTCCATCTTATGACGCATTCCATCTTATGACTAAGGGGATAATGCCCAGAAAATGAGCATCATGGGATTCCGGCGATCTTCTATAGTTTAGAAGACAGCCGGTGAGGAGCTCAGGCAGCATGAGTGGAGCCTTCAATACTCAGCCAACATAGGTGCTTTTCCTAGAGCACAGCCTGATTTTTCAGTCCTGCCAGTGACTTCCAAGCTAGCCAGCCCAACTAGCTATAGACACTCCAGCCTGCAACTGTTCCCTGAGTCTGGGGACAGATGCTGGGATGCAAGGAGCCCAGTCGGTCTGCAAACAGGAGATGCCTAAGGCCACTGCTTACTCTACATGGTCACTATGGGTAAAGCTGTACCCACAGTCTCATGTAAGCCCCGTGACTGCTCTATGAGGCACGATAGCATGATCTCTATTTTGTAGGTGAGGACTCTGAGACTTAGAGAGCACCCCTACAGCTCTGGGTGAGGGTGGGGTGCCTGGTTTTGCTCCCATGTCTGCCACCGACTGACTAGACGCACAAGGAAAGGGCAAGCACGGATCTTAGCCTCTGCTTGAGTTCTGGAGAATGTAAAGGACAGGAGAGCTGGCTGTCCTCCAGCAAAGGTCTCCTGAGCACCAACTCTTGAAGACAGGGAGGAAGGAGACTGTGGGCTTCCAGGAGCTCACAAACTAGGGGTCAGCCAGGTCCTCAATGGAGGACAGATTGCAGTCAGACTTGTGAGCGAGACTGTGCAGAGGCCAGCAAGGGCGACAGGGGGCTCTGAGGGTCGGCCCAGGTTGACAGGAGGAGGGGACACTGCAGCCAGTCATCAAAGGGTGAGGAAGAGCGTGCTCCGCAGAGGGGAGATGTGGGAGACCTGTGAGCAAAAGCCAAGGTGTTAGGGTCCCGGGACTGGGTGGGGAGACAGCAGATGAACAAGGGCTCCTCTCTGGGGCAAGGTGCGGGAAGATGCTGGGTGTGCATGGAGGGGCGTGCCTCAGGAGGCACATGCATTATGAAGAGTCTTCTTAGTGGAAAAAATGAGGTTCAGGATTTACTATAGTCAGAAAACTGCTTGCCTCCGTGAGTGTGAATGTGTACACATAAGCATGCCTTTGAAGCCCTAGGTCAAAGTCATTTTAAATCTCCAATCTCTTTTTACTTTTCCAACTACCCTGAGAGGTTGGCTGGACAGAAATATCCTTAAGGACAGAGGAGAAAACAGAACTGAGTGTGATGAAATGTCTGGCCTATGGTCATGAGGCTCAATGGTTGAAAAGCCAAGGTCTATCACAGGCTCCTGGTCCCAGATCTATGCTCCTGCCCCAGACTTCTGCCTGGACTACCATCCTATCTCCCAGGACCCTCCATGCCACAGGCCACCACGCCACCTGCCCCCTCCTGCATTTTCACAGGAGAAGCCCCACCAGGGAACAGGAGTGAAGGACTGAAACAGAAAGATGAGGTCCCACTGGCTGCACAGGCCAGAGCCCAAGACCAGTGTAGAGGGTCCATCTTCTTCTCCCAAACTGCTCCATGTACCTGTCATGGCCTTTAGGAGGAACTGCCGCAGAGAAGGGACCCAGAAGGAGTGAGGCCCTGTGCTGGTCCTCCAGGACAGACTTGGGGAAATGGGCCTCCGTAGTTTGACCTCTTCATTCCAGAATCTCCAGGGGGCTGGCATTGAGGATTGAAGGTCTGGGAAGTGGACCTCTGCTCCCTGCCCGTGCTAGTGGGCATGTGCAAAGCTCTCCCTTAGCACCAGGCCTGGCTCTGAGCGCTGGCATACATACTCTCAATTTCCACCCCCCTCCAGGGGAAGGTTCAATTGTTACCTCCCTTTTACAGCTGAGAAAAGGGAGGCACAGAGAGGTGAAGTGACTTGTCCAAGATCACTCAGTTTGTAAGTGGCAGAGCTGGGGTTGAACCCAGGAAATCTGCCTCTAGGAGCTACTCTGTCCCTGTTATTAGTAACATTCATAAGCAGAGCGGTCATTTGACCAGCACCCCTTGTGTGCCCCGGGGTTTAGTTGCTCACAGCAGCAAGCCTGGGACTTGGGCGCTATGCTCTGCACACTTCTCATTTCATAGATGAGCAAATCCGGGCTTAGCAGGTGGCCTGGGGTGAGGTGCCTTCAGAATCTCACGGATGCCAGGTCTACCTGAATCCAAAGTGTCTATCCTCCCCAGCCTCTCTGACTCGCAGTGTGAGTGGGGAAACACATGCCTTTTCTGAGCCTCAGTTTCCCTAGAGCCTAGGCCTTCTGCTTCCGGCCTCCCTGCTCCAGCAAGTGACCAGTGGGTGGGGTTGTGGAGCTGTGGCAGTGAGGGTCAGGGCAACTCAGGGCCTTTCCCTTCCCCCAGCAGGCCCCCTCATCTTCCCCCTCGCAGAAGTCCCTGATCCATTTTTTGTTTTTGTTTTTTCTCAGTTGGTCATTTGGGACGGGGAGGTGCTGGGTGCAGAAGGTTCCTCAGAGGTCAGCTAGGCTGGGTAGAGAAGGCCCAGCTCGGATCAGGGGAAGGGCCGAAGGGCCCAGAAAGCCACGTGCTCGGGGTAGTTCTGCGGGGGAGCGGACGGTCCTCTGGGGAAAAGAGAAGCGCCCCGGACTTGAGGAGGGGCGGGGAGGGAGAGTCAGAGGAGGCAGGTTCTGGACAGAAGGGATGGGGGTGGGGGGAGGTAGAGAGGACGCGGACAAAGGAGGCGGCCGGCAGCCCAGCTGTTTTGAAAAATGCTTCCTGTTTCTTTAAAGGCGCTCGCGGCTCGGGCGGCCGGGGCTGGGGAGGCGGCGGCGGCGGGAGCTGCCTCCTCTCCGGGCGGCGGCGCTGACTGATCTCGCGAACTGGGCTTCTGTGTAAACTGAGGCTAAACAAACACAGATGGAGCGCAGCGGGCGTTCTCCAGAAATGCTGGCAAGGCGGCAGCGACTTCAGATGACACTCTGAGCGCTCCGGGAACGGACAGCCCGGCGGCTTCGCGGAGCCGGCGGCGCAGCTGCCCCGGGCGAGGGGGAGAAAGGGAGGGAGGAGGGCGGCGCGAGCAGGGGGGAGAGCCCGAGACTCCCAGGCGCTGAGCGCGGCGGCCGCCCGGGCAGAGCCGGCGCGCAGCGTGCAGAGCGAGCGCGGCGGGCGCGCGGCCCGGGCAGCCCCACGCCCCTGCCTCGCGCGCTGCCCGCGCCATGAAGCACATCCCGGTTCTCGAGGACGGGCCGTGGAAGACCGTGTGCGTGAAGGAACTGAACGGCCTCAAGAAGCTCAAGCGGAAAGGCAAGGAGCCGGCGAGGCGCGCGAACGGCTATAAAACTTTCCGATTGGACTTGGAAGCGCCGGAGCACGGCGCCACCGCCACCAACGGGCTGCGCGACAGGACCCAGAGGCTGCAGCCGGTCGCGGCCCCGGTGCCAGCCCAGCTGGCGCCGGCTGTTCCCTCAGGTGGGGGAGCGGACCCGGCTGGGGAGCGCCGGGGCGCTCGGGCGCCGGAGGTCTCCGACGCGCGGAAGCGCGGCTTCGCCCTGGGCGCAGTGGGGCCGGGACTCCCCACGCCGCCGCCGCCACCACCCCCACCGCCGCCGCCGCCGCCTCCGGCACCCCAGGGCCAAGTACCCGGGGGTCCCGAGGCGCAACCTTTCCGGGAGCCCGGCCTTCGTCCCCGTATCTTGTTGTGCGCACCGCCTGCACGCCCCACGCCATCAGCGCCCCCTGCGCCCCCGGAGTCTTCCGTGCGCCCCGCGCCCCCCACGCGCCCCGGGGAAAGTTCTTACTCGTCAATTTCACAAGTAATTTACAATAACCACCCGGATTCCTCCGCGTCGCCTAGGAAACGGCCGGGCGAAGCGACTACCGCTGCCTCGGAGATCAAAGCCCTGCAGCAGACCCGGAGGCTCCTAGCGAACGCCAGGGAGCGGACGCGGGTGCACACGATCAGTGCAGCCTTCGAGGCGCTCAGGAAGCAGGTACCGGCTCCCAGCCGCACACCCTCACTGAGCCGGGGCACGGTTGCTGGAGTGGGTGGGTGAGTGGTGGGGAGATTTTAGGGAGGATGAGGGTGTGTGCGAAGAGCAAGTTATTCCCTCCCGGTCGGCCCAAGAGTCCAGACGGGTTTGAGCCCTCCTAGGGCAGTAACCTTCGCCACAGCTTTAGTACCGATCTTAGGGTGCAAAGTAGGGGCAAAGGGTTGAGATCTCTGGCCCAGGCACGACCAAGTTCTCCCGCCAACCCCCGGCGCGACCCTTCTGCGCGTCTGACTTTAGCCCTCATAGTTCACTTTTATGGCAACAAGTATTTGTCTTCCTGAGTCCCTTGGGTTCGGTGAGGAGTGGCGAGAGGGAAATGTGGGAATCTTGTCTTCAGCGAGGAAGCGGTGGGCCGGGGAGTACACTTCGTCTTCAGGCATTTAGCGTGGTCTGGGTTTGGGGAGGCCTAAGATGCTGCAGATGGGTGGCCCTGGTTTTGCCAGCCCCCCTTCAGCCTCTACCTCCCAGAAGGATGCCCCTACACCCAGGCTGCTTTGGGGGATCTGCAGCCCATCCCCTGGTATCCTTAAGGATCTGGGTTACAAGCCTACATCCCCTCCCCAGGGTCAGCCTCAGGAGCTGGCTGGTGAGAGCCTTCCCAGGGGATTCTCCCCTGAAGCACCAGGGTCTACTGACAAGACCGGTGGATTGGGGGACCTTCAGAGACTAGTTCGGTGGTGGGTCAGGGCTTCTCAGTTCGGGGCTGGTGGGTGCTGCCCTCACCAGACAGCGTCCTCTAGGGGGTTGGAGAAGAACATTTATCTGAGAATTACCCGCAATGGGGAGGGGCAGGTTTTGCAATCACATTTTAAACAAGGCTGGGACTGCCCTGGGGTTCTAGACTTCTCATTTTCTTAGAAGGGAAATCTAAGAAGAAGGTAGTACGTGCCCACTGCCTCCACCCCCCAAAGGGAATGGGGAAGGATTGGTGTGGATGTGACAGGTTTGGATGGTCAGGTTTTTGCTTACTCTACAGCTGACTTCCTGTGTGACTCCAGAAAAGTTACTCAACCTCTCTGGCTTTAGCCAACAACAAAGCGTTTTAGAAAACTGGATCTTCTTTCTGGATCCCACTTTCTTCTTCCTTCAGTGGGCAGAATGGACAGGTGCATGTGTCCATCCATGGGAAGAGAGTTGAGCTCCTGGGAGGAAAGAGACTCTATGACTTGGGCCAAAGTGTCTTGCTTGGGTTTGGGTAAGATGCTTGGTCAGGGAGGTGGCTAGCCATACCGGTTGGGACCCTGGGCAGTGGGCCAAGTGGAACATTCAGGCTTACTCTTGGGCAACAGCTCTGTGTCTGAATGCTTGGGGAGGGCAGCCTATAGAGCATCAGGCCACCCACGCCCAGGATGGAAGGCTGACAGCCTAGGCAGAAAGATGCCTTTCCACTAGCTTACCTTGCAACTGGGGAAGGTTGGGGAGGCCACAAGCCAACAGCATCACAGCTGGTGGGTAGCCAGGTAAGGCTGACACCTAGGTCCTCTGACTGCCAGTTCAGGGCCCCTTTTGTCCCTCTGGCTGCCTCTTTCATTTCCGAGAAAGTGTCCTGGTCTCTGTGTAGTCAGCTCCACTAAACATCTCATTTACCCAGTGGTTTCTGCTTCTTTCAGTCATATTCTACCTTGCTTGATCTTAACATCCCATCAGGTTGAATCACCCCAGTTAATGGAATGGAAAACTGAGGCCCACAGAAAGAAGAAAGAAGACTTGTCCAAGATCACCTAGTGGGTTAGGGAAGATGACAGCAGTTTCTGGAATGCCTGTCTGGCCAAAGGTGTCCCACAGTGCCCTCTGTATCTGTCATGTTTATTAACAATCAGAAGCTGGTTTACCCATGACTGGATCCGAGAGGAAATTATTTAAATCCTGGTCTCCTTTCACTTCTCCCCTTTCTGTGGGGCAGTTCGACATAAAAAGGACAGATTCGGGGACGTACCTATGCCTGTACACGTGGTCATTACCCATGCCCAAGAGCACACACAGCACATGGCCACAGAGGGGCCTGCCCCTGTTTCTTTCCTCCTTGCTCATTCTGTTCCTTCCCTGGAAAGCTGCTGGGTCAGAGTGGGCATCTGCCTGCTGTCTGCCATGGAAGGAAATGTAGGTAGGGCACTGGTGATCTCCAAGCTGGGGGCTGAGGCCACACCAACCACAGCTCGCATCCATGGAGAAAATCCTCTGTCCTGAAGGAGCTCCTTCCTCCTCTGCCCCTCTGTTTCCCGCACGTTTAAGAGGCACTTGCGAATACACGTGTGTGTGCACACATACACGCTCACGCACCCCAATCCAGACAACGTGGAGCCCTGGATCTAGATTCAAGTTTGACTGTTTGAAATGGGCCCTTAGCAGAGAATGGAAAAGCAGAAGGACGATTCTGAAATGAAGGCTTGACCATCATGGCACCAAGATCAGTTCTGGGATTGAAACTCTGGTCCAGGGTTTTGTTTCCCTGAGCAGCTTCCTGATGGGGTTAAAAGAGCACTGGGCAAGGAGTCCAGAGGGCAGGGTTTGAGTCATGGCTCTGTTGCCTCCTTTCTGCCTAACCAGGAAAAGTCACTTTCCCTCTCTGGGGCTTCAGTTGCTAAAGCTGGAAAATCACCGTAAGTCTTACCCCCACCCCCCGCAATAGCTTCTTTGCAAAGAGCAAAGGAAGAATGGAATTGGGGCTGTAGGAGGAATGAATATTCCTTGAGCATTCGTAGTGTCCACAGTGCCAGGCAAGGCCTTGAGCGATGTGGAAATAAACATTCTGTAATCATTTTAATAACAATCATAGAAATTACCGTTTATCAGATACTTGTTTTGTGGCGAGCACCGTGTTGGGCGTGTTATGTGTGTTAGTTCATTTAATGCAATGGGTGTAATTATTATCCTCTCCCCATTTCACAGATAGTGAAACTAAGGTTCAGAAAGCTTACCTAAATTCGTCAAGGTCTCGCAGCCTTCGGCTAGTGCACGGGGCCTTGTGGGTTCTGTACTGCCTGGCTCCTCATCCCGTCATTTGCTGAATGTGGGTGTGCTGTGCCTCCTGGGCCTGGAGCCGTCAGGGCCCGCATAGCTGTGTGTCACTGTCACTGTCGAGCCTGGATTCAAATCAGAGTCAGTGAGTCACTCCAAAGCCCAGGCTTTCCAGAGCTCTGCTTCTCAGCCTCTTGAATGCCCCGCAGCTGTCCACCCTCAGCACCCACCCACCAGGAAGCCTTCTGTTTGGTCCAACCCACTGTGCTCCTAACTGGGAAAGGAAGAGAGGGAGCTGCTTGGCCACGGAAGTGCAGGTGGGGGAGAGGCCCTCTGGTCTGGTGGAGAGGGGGAATGTGTGGGGCAGATGGTCAGGCCACAGCACATGCCACCAGCCCAGCTGCGCTGGGCCCTCCCTGCCGCCTCATGTGAAGGCCATGTGTGCACAGCTGGGCCTGGCCCTTGTGCGGGGCTGCTCCAGGGCCAGGTGGGAGGGGGTCGAAAGGAAAGTCTGGCCTTGCTGGGGGGGACGGCGGGGGGTAGGGGAGAGGCCAGCATCCTGGCTTTGGCCTCCGGACGGCACATTGGGACATCTGGTGTGTGTGCAGCTTTCCTCCTTCCCCTCAAAACTTGAAGCCCCTCAGCTTTGAAGGAGGAATGGCAGCCTTGTAAGGCCGAGGCCGGAGGAGGCTGTGAGGAGCCCTCAGGACCTGCTGAGGTGACTCTTTAGGAAGGGGGTGCCAAGCAAGCTGGGCCTGGGCCTCCTTCTCTGCTGCCCTTGGAGTCTCTCGGGGGATCCTCACAGAGGGAACTCACAATGGACTATGAGGGGGGGATGGGGTGGTGCCCACCAACCCTGCCCTTCCCTCAGTCACAGATCTCACAGCCTGCCAGGAGCCCACGACACCACAGCAGCCAGTGTGTGCCTCCCCAGGGAATGGGGACAGACCTGCTTTGGGGACTCCATCCACATGGTTGAGGGGTGAAAGAGGTGTCCACTCTGCCCCCTCAGGACCACTCACCACAGTGGCTGGTTACTGAGCCTCATTGCACTGGGGGAAGTGCCCTACCTGAGCCTGTTGTTACGTGTCTTTATGGTCTCCTTTCCAGGCCTGTGTGGCCCTGGGGCCGTGGCTCGCAAATACCAAGACCCAGGTTCTCGGGTTCCAGCCTCATGGCTGTGTGGAAAAGGGATTTTAGAGAACCTATTTCGGTAGAACTTGACAAGGACCTTGAACAGCTCTGCACCAAGGGGTTTCACCCCAGGAAGCCAGCCCTCACGCCGACACGAGAGGTTAGAGAAGACGTTCCAGTAGAATCAGGCGCTCAGCAGTGGGTCGTGCCCACAGTGCTGTGGGAGCTCTGCAGACCCAGGAGTCCCGACGGGCTTCCAGGAGGGCATCCTGGGCAGGATCTGAAGCAGGGGATGGCTTTGAGCACTTTGCTGCATGGGCTGGTAGCTTCTCGGCGTTGTTTCTCTGTAGCAACTGCCCGGGTTTGCTTCCCCACATCCCTTTCTCAGGTCGTGGGGACTTTGGTCATTTTGTTGGTAAGGAAGCTGAGATCCTTTAAGGTCACGAGACTGTCTGAGGTTACAGTGGACGGCCAGTGGTAGAGCCGGGTCCTTGAGCTCCCAGGACGGTGCCCTTCCTACATTTTGCTGTTTCCTGGAGCTAGGAGAGAGTCTGGCTTGCATGGGTGGGATGAATGTCTGGGGGTAATAGGGGACCTTGTGACAATCCCTACACCTTGTCCTCTGAAGCTTAAAAATCCTTACGGTACGGGGTGAGCACAAGGCAAGTCTTTACTTTCCTAGAAGTTGGGCAGTGTTAGGAATTGAAGACGCATGACCGTGCTGCCTCCTTTGCTCTATGTCATTTGACTAGTGGAGCAGACGGCTGCTGAGGGGGTCCTCTGCAGGTGGTGGGGTGGCTGGTCATGCCCAAAGGCTAAAGGCCCATGGGATCATCAGTCCAGAACTCTCCAACTCCAGGTCAGAAAGGTGGGCTGCCTATCCCCCAAGGGCTATAAAGACTGATCCAAATCCACAAGCTGTTGCTTCCAACTAATAGGAAAGAGCCCAGCTAAGGCATCAGATGCTTCTCTGCAGAGTGGAAAAGATCATTTCTACCTCCCTGGGCCGTTTAAAGATAAATGTAGGCATTGTATTAAAAATACCCTTAGTAGGTCACATAAGCAGCCAGGGGTGGCCTGGGTACCCAGACATTGCTGCTCCCACTCTGCAGATGAGGAAACAAAGGCCCAGAGAACCGAAGGCACCTCCCGAAGTCGCTGGAAGTGCCTGCGGTTCAGACTAGCTCCTTCCACCCTTCTCCACCTCCCAGAACTAGGACCTGTTGCCAGACTCTCACTTTGTGGGGGCTGGGCCAGGCCAGGGTGCTTCCAAACTGAGCTTCTGGGGGCACAGGACTGCATCCTAGGGAATGAGTGCCAGGAGGGTCTGGAATTAACCGGGTGAGCGGAAGAGTACCTCCCACCCAGGGCAGGAGGATGAGGAGGAGGGTGGAGCCACCCAAAAGTTGCCCTTGGCATCCTACATGTGGCCACGTATGCTGGAGGGAGTCTAGGGAGATCAGTGGCCATGAACCTTCCTTGACCACTAGACAGACAAGCGCCTGGCATAGCTTCAGGTCTCAGTTCAGTGAACTGGGGCCCAGGATGTCCACCTCTCTTTATCTTCACGTGCAGACGGGATAACCGTCTTTATTTGGGGGAAGGTTTTAAATGGGACAGACTACCTGTAAATAGCTATTATGATGCCATATATACCACCAGAGCCCGATAGATGGTTTCCTTGTCAGACCTGGATTTTGATAGAAGCAATGAGGCAGAGTGACAAAACTCGGCCCAGACCTTGGACTGGAGCCCCTAGGTTGGCCTTGGCCACTTCTGTTGCTCTGTAATCCTGCAATGACCCTGGATTCTCATGCTCAGATCCTTCCCAAGATCCCTGGTGCCCACTGGCAGGAAAGCCCATCTGTTCAGGGGCCAAGGGCTCAATGAGCCAGGTAACTCCCAGTGTGGGCCCTGGGTGAAAACACCAGGAGGGACCTGTGTCACAGAGCTATGCCCAGTCCCCAAGGGCCTCTGGCAGGTAGGCATTCCCTCCTGGGTGCTGGGTTGGCTCTTGAGACACCCCCTTTCCCCTGTGCCAGGACTCCAGGGAACCTTTCTGTCCCACTGACCTTGTTTATTTGTTCAGGCTGATAAAGCAGGATTCTCTGGACTCTGGTTGGGAACAGGCAAAGTGCATTGTTCTGCCAGCTTTTCTTGGATGGGTTTTGAGCCACAGCCAGGACTGGGGGGTGGGCACTGCACAGGAGGCGGCATGCTCTCCGTCACCAGCCTGCCCCTCCTTCGGTTTCCTAGTCCAGTGAGTGGCGACTCTGTGGCTGTTGGAAGATTTTAAAAGGGGACAGCAAACCTTGCCTCTGGTGTGGGGGCCATTTCAGGAGCCCAGCTGGTGGGGAGGGGGCGGTGATAAGCAGGTATCTTGTCGTGCTTCTCACCTGCTCCAGAACCCTGCCTCGGGGACCTTATGCAGCCCCACTCTTAAGGACTCGCTGACTTATCTCAGGCCTCACTCTCTGCGGTGTGCCTTGTGGTGGTGGGTGCGGTCCTGTGAGTAGATGGAGAGGAAGCCAGCCCATGGAAAGACGAGCTCAGTGGCCTGGGGTCTGCTAGCCCTGGACAGCTAGAGTCGGGAGTTGAGCCCAGATGGCCACAAGGTATGTGGGTTTCCGCTCTACACCGAAAAGCTGAATCTCCATCCTCTGGGAGAAGAAAGGGTTTTGAACACCTTTCCCAACATTCCGCAGCCCCCTGGTGAATGTGAAGGTAGGCCGGCCATTTGTTCATTCGTTCTCTCATTCAACAAACCCTTTGGAGGGTCTGTTAGGGGCGAGATCTGTGCCTGGCCCTGCAGACATGGGCCTCTGCCCCTCAGCTCTCTGGGAGACTGCCTGTTAAAGGAGTCACAGTAATCAGAAGTTGAGGATGGTCGGGGGACTATTAGTGCACTCTTTTTTTTTTTTTTTTAAGATTTTATTTATTTATTTGACAGAGAGAGATCACAAGTAGGCAGAGAGGCAGGCACAGA